>NC_053496.1:91962621-92230121 GCF_905171775.1 Rana temporaria
TCATGTTGATAATAAAGAAATGAAGAAGCAGACAGAAAAAACTCTTGGGTCGTGCTCTTAGTTGAGACAAGATCACACTATAGATGAATATGCTTTGCTCATATTTCATGTCTGAGGGTTACAACCACTTAAAAAGAGAAGTATTTTTTGTTTTTTTACCCATCATACTTACCTTGGTGGATGCAGGATTGGACTGATGCTGTATCTGTGCCCTGGCGCCTCTGCACCTGAAAACAGCAATTGAACATCACTGATGGCAGTCAGCAGTGCTCTGCCCCTGTGCTTAATGGAGTGCTGAGCTGTGGAGGGGCGGGGGAGCAACCGTCTGAGGCCTCGTACACACGATTGAGAAACTCGACGGGCGAAACACATCGTTTTGCTCGTCGAGTTCCTTGTGAAGCCGTCGAGAAACTCGACAAGCCAATTTTCTCCATTCCCATCAAGGAAAAAGAGAACATGCTTTCTTTTTGGCTCGTCGAGTTTTTCGAAAGTTTCCTCGACGAAAATGTACACACGACCGGTTTCCTCGGCAAAAAAATATCTCCCAGCAAGTTTCTTGCTGGTTTTTGCCGAGAAACTCGTCGTGTGTACGAGGCCTAAGGCTCTCAGTGGCTTGCTGGGAGCCAAAGATGGCATCAGTCCAGGCACCTGGCAGATCCAGACTGTCGCAATGATGTGGTGCCTGGACGGATTCCAGTGACCTCAGCAGAGAGCGGACTTCATACCGCTCTCTGCTGACAACGGGTCACATAAGTGCAAAACGAATTGCACTCCTGTGATCCATAGGAGAAGCCCAGACAAATGAGCCTAGGCTGGACTTCTCCTTTAAGGAAAAATAAACCTTCCGCCCTTAGAAATACTTTACCCCAACAACAACTGCTAAATGGGAGTTTACATCAAAACAGTACATTTACTTTCAATCTTCTGTAATAAGCGAGTGAGATCTAGGGCCATTTCACATGGGCAGACCAATCGGGTCCGTCTGTCAGTTTTTCAGGTGGACCCGATCGGACCCTTTAGTCTCCTATATGGAGTGGCCAGTGTCCATTGACAACCGTTGACATCCGATCAGATCATGTCTGCTGAAAAAAGATGAATAGGGATCCGTTCCCCATCCGTCTGGCGAATTGGATCGGATGACAGCCTCCCATAGAGTAGAGTGGCCTGTGTCCACTCCATATAAGCGGAGTGACATGGACCAGCCATACGCTTGCCTAAGGGCCCTTTCACACGGGACAAATCCGTGATGATCTGCCCTGTGAACCTCCGCTTGCTTAGCGGGGATCGCTCTGCTGATCCCCGCTGACGCGGCGGATGACAGGGCGGTCCCTGCACACTGTGCAGGGACCGCCCTGTCAGATCTCCGCTCTCCCCTATTCGGGGATCGGATGAACACGGACCGTCTGTCTGTGTTCATCTGATCCGATCCGCACGGATGGAAAAATAGGGTTTTCCTCCATCTGCAGAATCGGAAGATTGCAGACCCGGATCTGCATGTGTGAAAGGGGCCTAAGAGAGAGGTAAGATTTCTAGAAATGTAAATACCCAGATATTTAAATACAGACACAACCTGCATGTGGGAGAGAGAATTTATCAGTGGGTGTAGTAGTGGGTCTATGGGTAGATGGGTAGACTTATGCCAGTTAGTAAGCCAGAGAAAGGGCCAAAAGTCTCAAATTGCAAGTCTTCATATGTAAGCAGTCTACTATATACTGCAGAACATTACAAAGATACAATCTGCCTGATAGGAAGGTCAGAAGCCCTTGTGTACAGTGGATTTTAAACAGAACAGAGGCCTACTGTTGAAAAGAGCTGTGAAATACCTGAGGTGTGTACAATGCTACATGTTTGTGACAGCATGACAGAAGTGAGGCCCAGTCTACAAACACATTCTTCCAGCCCCTGGCTAATCTCTCTCAAGGTGAATGAATTGGCCTACAGCTGCACTTAGAACATGTTTATTGTTGTAAAATTAAACCGATATATGCAGTGAGCCGTAACACAGACAAGCAGTTGAGAACCCTGGGAAACTACACAGCATTTTAAGACAGAATACAATCAGCAAAGGCAATGAAGAACTGTATTGTGTCATTAAAGGTATACCCCAGTGAAATATGAACATTTCCATGTAAATGGCTGTAGGGAACCTGGTCTACGGAATTAATTCATCTTATTTTATGCAAGCTATCATTTTCCCACCTGGCTGCATTACTGGTTAAAAGTGACCAGTGACCGAAGATGATCATTCCTCAGTTACAGCTAGATCAGCGAATGAAAACCTGGCTTATATATGAACTCTTCATTGCTATTGCTGGAAAGAATGATAGGCCATACACTGTTGTAGGAATTGCGGTACACGTAACTGAGCAAGCCACAATAAAAGAAAAGATGGGCTTTGTGGGAGGACGGGCTCTGGCAGAAAGGGGGGTGTGGAACAAGTCTTACAGTTAAGTATTCATACCCCTTGAAATTTTCCACCCTTTGTCATGTTGCAACCAAAAACATAAAATGTATTTTTGGAGATTTTAATGTTATGGACCAGGGGTAGGCAACCCCCGGCATGGGTGCTGAAAGCGGCACGCAAAGCCTTTTTTGCCGACACTCGACTCCCTCCCCATCAGCAGGGAAGTGTCAGTGAGACACAGCTCCTGCCGCATGAATGCATTTCAATCTCAGAATTCCCCACACCGCACCTGCACTGAGGGGGGGGGGGGGGCACACGTTGTAAAGGATGGGAAATATGGTTTGGTTCTCGCTGTAGTTGCGATCGTCCGCTCTTGTGATGGGGGAGAGATTGAGGGCAGTTTCTGCTAGGGAGCAGGAGGACTGTGATAGGCCACTGTTGAAGCCAATCAAATTCTTGCTAGCCCCGTCCACCATCTGGAGGAAGATGACTTGCTTGGGTGTCACTACCAACCTCAGAAAGAAGGGATTGAGAACCACAACTTTGTTGGGAAAAAAAAAAAAATGATATAAAAACGCACACAGTATATATCAGGCATGTCCAAAGTCTGGCCCGCGGGCCAATCGCAGCCCGCATTTTGGTTGTTTGGACATATATATCTTTTGTAGCCCCCCCGACGATATCCCAGCGCCGGGGACACAAAGATGTATATAAGCACCCCAGATGACGATCTAGAGATCGAAACGCGTCGGGACCCGCTGACCTTACTGCTTATTTTATTACATGCCTGATATAAATCCTCTGAAATGTGAGTGTAAACTTTTATTCTTTTACTGCCAAGTAAATCAATATCCAACAGATTTACACTATGTGCATCTACGTTTTTTCTCTTTTTCCCTCCCACACATGCTGAGCATTCTTGTTTGATAATGGTGGCCTAAACCTCTATCACTATCGGCTGTTATTGAGATAATTCCTGCCTCTGGTTATCATATACTATATAGTAGTGGAAATCATCTTCCTGCCTCTCACTCAAGACACCTCTGGATTCAGGACAACAATATTTCTAGCCTTCATGACCCATTAAGTATACGCTTATTTGGGTCCACATTATCTGGTAAGCCTCCAATTTACCTTGGTGGTGGATCTTTTTGCACATCGTCACTTTATGTCTTCAACATTAGATCACAAATTGTTGGACTATTTAAATTTTTGAATCTTCTATGGGACTTTATCATTCCAGTGAAATTGTGATTCTCATTTAAGGACTTTGAGCACGTTTTGGTGTATTTTTCATATATGCTTCTGAGATTTATTCACATTTGTTCTCTGTTATTTCACATGTGATTAGCGCTACACTTTTTTTGTTTTTTATGTTTTTACTTACAGAATTGATCTGATTCTGTGGTGTTGGCTGCCATTCACATGTTATCTTAGGTAGCGCGGTGATATATATACTTTGAGTATATTGTTTGTTTTTTGTCACAAAGATGTATATGCCTTGGAGGACAGGGAGGAGGCGGGACGAGCGCCGTACACACGTACACACACACACACACACACAGGAGAATTTCCTGTTTACGGCCGGCCACTGTAATAGGAAGTCCCGTCTCCGGTGCTGCCAACGACTGTTCTATCCATCAAAGGAGGCGGGACTTTCTATTAAAGAGGTCACCGTGTAAACAGGAGATTCTCCTGTAGATAATCTTTGGTGCTCGTGGGTGCATTCCTGGCAATGGTGAGTGCATTCCTGGCAGTGGTTGGTGCATTCCTGGCAGTGGTTGGTGCATTCCTGGCAATGGTGGGGGGTGCATTCTTGGCAATGGTGGGGGGTGCATTCTTGGCAATGGTGAGGCTACATTCATGGCAATGGTAGATCTGCAGTACCTGTGAGGCTACAGATGGGCACTGACCCTTATTTTTCTTCACAGTTCTTTATTTAAAATAAAAAAAAAGAATCCTGAAACTTTGCTCAGTGAAGGTGCGTGTTAGACGCTAATAAATACGGTATATCCAAATAATACACCCTAGCTCATCTCTTCACTCACACAGCCACAATGGCAAGAGAATTCTTGTTGGGCAGTGTATTAGTGCTCAAACTAACACACTTAGACCAAATTGTTTTCAGGTCTTGAGGAAAACCCCACTAAAACCCCACTGACGGCAGAAAAAAAAAAAACCACAAGCGGTCCATCGAGTCTACCTGTTTTATTTTTTTTTAAATGCATGTTTTGAGCTTTTTTTGTTTTTTAGTCTGAGTATAGATAATACTTTCTAAGGCTTTATGTACACTACAGCTCCTAAACTTGAGTTGATGTTTTTTTTTTGCCAAAGCTCCTAAACTCAATACCATTAAAGTCCATATATACAAGCTTTTACAAGAGTTTAGGAGCTGCTGTGATTAGAGGAGCTTCAACCTCCTTCTCCTGAATGCAGAAGATTCGTGTTCATTATAGGAACGCTTTGACCGCCGGAAAATTCAAACCGTGGCAAAACCACAACAAAATCGTGGCACGATTGGTTGGTGGTCAAAGTGGGCTGTGTGTACATGAGGCCTAAGATTCGTTTTAAACTTTCCTCTGGTTAGTTTTGAGATCATGTCCCCGTGTTCTTGATCTTGGTTTCATATTGAACCAAGGCGGCCCTTCCTCCCTGCAAACTTCTGAGAAACATCACAGGTCCCAGAAGATTGCCCAGCTATGCAGGACAGCGCAGTGAGACATAACAATTCAATGTGTCACTACAGTCGTGTCTGTTGATGTACTCACGAGAAGACCTCACAGTGTAGATGGCTCATCATCTTCACATGGTTGCGACTTTAGATTACAGAAGATGGAATTTCCTACTGATAAATGGTGTAAATATTATTTATTTTAGGGCATGTGGATAGACGTTTCCCAGAGTCAAACATAGTTGAACAGTATACATGGCCGTTCAGAACCTGCATTTGATGTGCGTTATTTTCAACTGCATTTCTTTCATGTCCTACTACCATTCAAATGCATGCCCATCACCTATGTATTTTGACTTATCTGCTTTAGCCCCTGCAAACCGGGCAAATAGTTTATTTATCTCAAAATTAATTTAAAAAAAAGTATATTGTAAGCTTATGGCAACCCACATCCCTGTGTCACACACACTGGCACTCCTCTCCATGATTCCAAGCCCTATCAAGTCCGCAAAAAAAGATGTCCTTATGCACCGTACACACGATCAGATTTCTTTAGACATTAATGGATGTGTGTTGAGTTATTTTGGAGGGGACAGCAAACTTACACTGTTATACAAGTCATAATCCAACCAAGTACAGTGTTTTAGGAATCCTATATGGAATTCATTTTTTTTTTAAATAACATTTGATATTTGGTTATATTTAAATAGATATGTGGGCATGTGCTAGGAGTATGCATGTGTGGTTTTGTTGAGAAGCGTTTTATTGCTGCTGTAAAGCTTATCTGGATAAATGTTGTTGTATGTATACAATGACAATAAAGTATATCCCTTAAAAAAAAAAAAAAAAAAAACAAACAACATCCAAGGGCAAAACTCCTTTTCCCCAGAATGGAGATTACATGGCAGAGAGCTGCAGAAGGCAAAAATGATGCCTCTAAAAGAATCCACATGGTTGGGAACAACAACCTCAACATCATCCAGCATAGGAACCAAGTCACTTGCCCAGTTAAAAGGAGATATCCTAAGGTTTTTTGTAGCTCTTGGTCTTACAGCACCAAACCAATGTCCAAAGTGAGGGATCCCCAGAAAAAACAGGCAACGACTGCTCTGGGCAACTATACTTGATTTCCAGACAACCCAAGGACTACCCTGAGACAGGCGTACTCCCATGATGAGGGTAAATGCCTGCACCCTACAGACTAAGAGACTGAGGGTGCAAATCAGATCCATAGGGAGTACCTGAACGTCTTTCCTAAAGTAAGACTCCCAAAAACCAAGGGGGAGACTAAAGAAGTTCAAAGGTCAACAATAGAAAGAAAAGCAATGTAAAATAGGGCAAGCCCCCAGTACCATACTAGCCCTCAACTGGAAGGAAGGGGCAGGACCAAGGCTGCCAGGGAGAATTCCACTAGATCAGAGGTGTAGAATGCTTCAACGAGTATCGGAGCTGGTTACCGATAGATATACTATATAAAAGGCTTCAACCAGTGAGGAATGCTCATTTATTGTCAAACCAAGCAAGAAGTGGGGAGGTCTTACCTTCTTGACTGTCCAATAATGAAGGGTGTGTGAATCCCAAGGTTTCTGTTAAAATTACAAATGTGTTGACATATAAAGAATTCACATATAGTATTTTAAATGTGTATTTCTCTCTATGGCATCACTTTCATTATTTGATATCTTGTGCCAAGAATAAACCACGCTTTAGACTACATTTACAAACACTTGTACCAATTGACTGGGTTGGCTCCCCCTGTCCCCCTGCAGGGAAAACACAATAGCTCTGTGGGAGGGATTTCCCCATCAATGCTGGCGGTGTTGATGGGCAATTGCGTGACTTTCTTTCCTGCAGCCCATGATTGTAGGAAAGAAAATCGCTCCATCTACGGTCGGCTTTAGGGTTGGTTTGTGAGGCATTGATCTATAGGAAAAGACTTGATAATCCTACTCTTGCGGTTTCTAATGCCGCGTACACACGATCGGTCAAACCGATGGGAACGGTCTGATGGACCATTTTCATCGGACCAAACCAATCGTGTGTGGGCCCCATCGGTTATTTATCCATAGGTTAAAAAATAAAGCAGTCTTGTTTTAAATTTAACCAATGGATACCTAACCGATAGAAAAAAAACGATCGTATGTAGGCACGTCCATCGGTTAAAAATCCACGCATGCTCAGAATCAAGTCGACGCATGCTCGGAAGCATTGAACTTCGTTTTTTTTCAGCACACCGTTGTGTTTTACGTCACCGCGTTCTGACACGATCATTTTTTTAACCGATGGTGTGTAGGCACCACTGACCATCCGTCAGCTTCATCGGTTAACCGATGAAAACGGTCCATCGGTCCATTCTCATCGGATGGACCGATCCTGTGTACAGGGCATTACTGTGAAATCTTTAGTGAAAGCCAAGTAGTTGAAATTATACTTTGTGCACATTTCTTGCTAGGAAGAAGCTTTTAGTGGGACACAAAGCTTGAGATCACTTTCAATGAGAACTTCACAGGAGGTCTCCATCAGCCCACTTAGCACCAGAAACTGCTTTTCACCATTCATTCTAAATGTAAAAAGTTCCAGAGTTTAACATTTTAAAGTGCTTTTAAATATGTAAAAAGTCCTAAAGCACTTGGTATACATAAGAGAAAGACATAAGGCAGTTTGGCACAGGAGGAAGCTAGAAGTGTGACAACTGAGATTTAAAAGACATGCTAAAGAATATATAATTAGGGATTGGGTAAGATTCAACCCACACAAACCCATTACAGTAGAATAAGCGTTTATCGATTGGTTTGCGCAAAATGTATAGCGTTTACAAAATAGGGGATAGTTTTATTGCATTTTTATACATTTTTTATTTATTTTTTACTACTAATGGCGGCGATCAGCGATTTTTTTCATGACTGCGACATTATGGCGGACACATCGAACAATTTTGACACAGTTTGGGAGTTAACCACTAGGGGGCGCTGAGGGGGTTAAGTGTGACCTCTTCTGTGTTTCTAACTGTAGGGGGGCAGGGCTGGACGTGTGACGTCATTGATCGCGTTTCCCTATAACAGGGAACACACGATCAATGACAGCGCCACAGTGAAGAACAGGGAAGGTGTGTTTACACACAGCTCTCCCCGTTCTTCAGCTCAGGGGACCGATCACGGGACTCCAGCGGCGATCGGGTCCGCGGGTCCTGCGCCCGCAGTCACGGAGCTTCGGACCGGGTCGCGAACACGTGCCCGCGACCCACGGCTGGGCACTTAAAGAGGACGTACCTGTACGTGCTCGTGCCCAGCCATGCCATTCTGCCGACGTATAACTGGAGGAGGCGGTCCTTAAGTGGTTAAATGAATAAATAAATAATAATGTAATATTCTACTCAATCCAAAGCTTAATGCGGAACTTTACTCTTTAACCACTTGAGATCCGCGCTATGGTCGAAAGACGTCCACAGCGCGGCTCCCAAGTGCCGGGTGGACGTCTTTGGACGTCCTGCTGTTGTTGTTCCCTGTGCGCGCCGCTGGGGGCGCGCATCGGGGAAACAACGTGCCCGGCGCATCGCTCGGGACCCGATGCGAGTGCTGGGCGGCCGCGATGTCCGCCAGACACTCGCGATCGTCGGTAACACAGCAGGACGTAGAGCTCTGTGTGTAAACACAGAGCTCCACGTGCTGTGAGGGAGAGAAGAGACCGATCTGTGTCCCTTTACATAGGGACACAGCATCGGTCACCTCCCCCAGTCAGTCCCCTCCCCCCAAACAGTAAGAACACAATGAGGGAATACATTTAACCCCTTCCTCACCCCCTAGTGTTAACCCCTTCCCTGCCAGTCACATTTATACAGTAATTAGTGCATTTTTATAGCACTGTTCGCTGTATAAATGTGAATGGTCCCAAAATTGTGTCAAAAGTGTCCGATACGTCCGCCGCAATATCGCAGCCCTGACAAAAAAAATCGCAAATCGCCGCCATTACAAGTAAAAAAAAAAAAAAATCATAAATCTATCCCCCATTTTGTAGGCGCTATAACTTTTGCGCAAACCAGTCGCTTATTGCGATTTTTTTTTTTTTTTTTACAAAAATACGTCGAAAAATACGTGTCGGCCTTAACTGAGAAAAAAAATAGTTTAACGGAAAAAAAAATGGGATATTTATTGTAGCAACAAGTAAAAAAAAAATATATTTTTTTAAATTGTCGCTCTTTTTTTGTTTATAGCGCAAAAAATAAAAACCGCCGAGGTGATCAAATACCACAAAAAGAAAGCTCTATTTGTGGGGAAAAAAGGACGTCAATTTTGTTTGGGAGCCACGTCGCACGACCGCGCAATTGTCAGTTAAAGCGACGCAGTGCCGGAAGCTGAAATTTCGCCTGGGCACGAAGGGGGTTTATGTGCCCAGTAAGCAAGTGGTTAAAGCGGGAGTAAACCCATCCATAAAACTGTTTTATTTCCGGCACGTGCCAGAAATGTAACACTGCCATTGGTTGTGCTCTCAAGCAAACTGTCAAATCATCCAATGGCTGTTGTCTAAACTGATCACATGTGCAGCATCATGGCAATTGTAGATTAAACAGAGGCCAAGAAGATGGCAGCTTCCTTGGCGGATATCGATAGGGGGGGGGGGGGTTTACTTACACTTTAAGTTACAAACGGGATTACAGCACACAGAGATTTAAGTGAGGATACAGTTTACTTGAATCTCTGAGTTCTGAAAAGCATCTACGAAGGGCCAACCAGGCCTATCCTGATTTTCTTGGGTTCTGCTGACGGGCCTTAAAACCTATTCACTCTGTCAGTGTGCATCCCCACTTCCGAAGGGAGCACAGACCATCCACTATCACAACACATATACTATCACAACACATATACTATCACAACACATATACTATCACAACACATATACTATTGCATATCGTCTTGGCTCTTTATTCTCCCAGCAGAGCCAGGTTCCTTTGTAAAATAGGCTATAGACAAAGGAGACACCATCCAATTACTTTTTCAATACTTCACGTATCAAAACATCCTGTACAGTATAACTGTGGTATTGTCATTCTCTGACAGCGGTTTCACAGCACCTTCCCTTCAGCGGGCAACATTCATCCTGTCCCTATGCTCCCCTCATCGAAATTCATCAGCCGGGGAATACCACTAGCTGATTTGGGTGCATTGCTGAAGAATAGGCCCCAACCAGTCCTATGAGGGCCTGCACATCCAGGGGTTACTCACTTCTTCGCTCTTCCAACCACTTCCCTCTTTCTAAATTCTAACATAGCCTTAAATACATTGTACAGCGGTACCATCCAGTGGCCAAACAGGGAAGTGCGCTACCACCCCTTTACAAGACACAACACAGAACTTAAAGCGGAGTTCCACCCAAAAATGGAACTTCCGCTTTTCGGAACCCTCCCCCCCTCCGGTGTCATATTTGACACCTTTCAGGGGGGAGAGGGGGGCAGGTATTTGCACCCACTTCCGGGCATAGACTCCCGTGGGAGTCACGCCACTCCCCCCCCCCCTTGCTGTCTCCTGGGAAACGCTCTGGTCCCAGGAGAGAGCGTGGACCAGTGAAGGCGTGCCACACTACTCGCGCATGCGCAGTAGGGAACTGGGCAGCGAAGCCGCAACTCTTCACTTCCCGATTCCCTCACCGAGGATGGCGGCGGGGGCAGCTGAGAGACGAGCGATTGCTCGTCTTCTGCTACCGACATCGCAGGTACGCTGGACAGGTAAGTGTCCATTTTTTTAAAAGTCAGACGCTGCAGTATTTGTAGCTGCTGGCTTTAAAAAAAATTTTTTTCGGGTGGCTTTAAAATGTTTATTCACCTTTACAAAAAAAAAAAAAAAACAGCACCCCTGCATCCACTTCTCCATCAGTCCTGTAGGGTTGGAGGGCAGAGGGAGGGTGTCCGGTGTGTTAGTTCAACAAGGTGATATTTAAGCCCTACTTTTTTTTTTTTTAATACATTTTTGCTAAGTTAAAGACTTAGGGGCAGATCCACAAAGCGAGTACGCCGGCGTACTTTCAAATTTCCCGCATTGTATCTTTGTTTTGAATCCTCAAAACAAGATACGACGGCATCTGGGTTAGATCCGACAGGCGTACGTCTTCGTACGCCTTCGGATCTAAGATGCAATTTTTCGGCGTCCGCTGGGTGGCGTTCGCGTCGTTTTCCGCGTCGAGTATGCAAATTAGCTATTTCCGACGATTCACGAACGTACGAGCGGCCGTCGCATTTTTTTACGTCGTCTCTAGTCGGCTTTTTTCGGCGTATAGTTACAGCTGCTGTTTTGTGGCGTATAGTCAAACCTGCTATGTTAAGTATGGCCGTCGTTCCCGCGTTTAATTAGAATATTTTTTTTTAGTTTGCGCAAGTCGTCCGTGAATCAGGATGGACGTAATTTCCGTCCACGTCAAAACAATGACGTCCTTGCGACGTCATTTAGCGCAATGCACGGCGGGAAATTTAGGGACGGCGCATGCGTAGTTCGTTCGGCGCGGGGACGCGCTTCATTTAAATGAAACACGCCCCCCTACTCGCCGATTTAAATTAGGCGCCGTTACGCCGCGAGAGATACACTACGCCGCCGTAACTTACGGCGCAAAATCTTTATGGATTCGAACCAAACTGCAGTAAGGTACGGCGGTGTAGCGTATCTCAGATACGGTGCCCTGGGGCAGATCCTTGTGGATCTGCCCCTTACTATACATGCTGCCTCTTGATTATTAAAGGTTTCTCTGTCCACCTACTTTATCCAGTTTTCTTAGCCTTGGTGTAATTTTTCAGTTTCAAGAGGTGTCTCTTTGGTTTGCAGAGTCCTATGGAGCCACCCTTGTTGCAAGTGGATGCTGAGCATGATACGCTGTGTGAGAAAATACAAACACACATACTCCGATAGCAGTCGAGGAAGAATCTGGGGCAGTGAATAAGAACTACTGTGTTTGTGACCACATTTCCTGTGCACTTTAGGTAGTGGGGAATGTTTAGCAGTCTGCCTAGCATGCATGCATTAAAAAAAAAAAAAATACTACTTTAACTAACAAGACTAGAACAAAATGTATTTTTTTAAATCCCCTTTTCAGCAAAGGTTTGTCTGCTGTGAAATATTCCTAGATACTGAAGAGTGCGATGAGTCAATCTGTGGCACAGGTCAGGTTTAGCGTATATTTATCTTATACATCATACATGCAATACCAGCATGCACTGCTGGCTCTGCATAGCCTTTGGACAGTGAAAGGGAATAATAGCTCTTGCCATAGAAACACAGGATAAAAAGAATGGAATCTCCATGCCAGCATTTCTACTGAGAGCTACAAAAAAAAGAAGGAGGAGGAGGAGGACAGGTCTCATTAAATGTCACATAGCGTCAGTTCAAAATCTGAACATAAAAAAACACACACACACACACACACAACAGGATAGCAAAAGAAAAAACAATAAACAGGAAAGATTTTTTTTTTTATCATTTTAATTTAACCACTTGCCGCCCGCTCTATAACAAAATGACGGCGGCAAAGTGGTTTCAATATCCTGACTGGACGTCATATGCCGTACTTAGGATATTGAGCCGCTGCGCGCCCCCGGGGGCACGCATCGCGGCGATCGTTGTTGCAGGGTGTCAGTCTGACAACCCGCAGCTCCGACGGAGACTCTTTACCACATGATCAGCCGTGTCCAATCACGGCTGATCACGATGTAAACAGGAAAAGCCGGTAATCGAAAAGGTTAGCGCTGATCGATTATCAGCGCAGCCCCCCCCCCCGGAGATGCCCACACTGGACTACCAGGGATGCCACTAGACCGCCAGGGATGCCCACCACAGGTATGCTACCCTAGACCACCAGGGATGACAATGACAGAAATAATGGATGCCAATCAGTGCCCACAATGGATGCCAATCAGTGCCCACAATGGGCATCACCGATTGGCAGGCATTGTTTGTTGTACTAATGATTGCCAATCAGTGCCACACTACAGTACATTAGTGCCACCTATCAGTGCCCATCCGTGCCACTTATCAGTGCCCATCCATGCCACCTATCAGTGCCCATCCATGCCGCCTATCAGTGCCCATTCATGCCGCCTATCAGTGCCCATCAACGCCACCTATCATTGCCCATCAACGCCGCCTATCATTGCCTATCAACGCCGCCTATCAGTGCCCATCCATGCCGCCTATCAGTGCCCATTCATGCCGCCTATCAGTGCCGCATATTAGTGTCCATCATCAGTGCCCATCAATGCCACCTCATCAGTGCCCATCAGTGAAGGAGAAAACGTACTTATTTAGAAAGTTTTGTAACTGAAAAAATTACTTTTTGTTCTAAATTTTCGGTCATTTTTTTTAGCAGAAAAAAAAAAAAAACGCAGAGGTGATCAAATACCACCAAAATAAAGCTCTATTTGTGGGAACAAAATGATAAAAATTTTGTTTGGGTACAGTGTAGCACGACCGCGCAATTGTCATTCAAATTGCGACAGCGCTGAAAGCTGAAAATTGGTCTGGGCGGAAAGGTGTATAAGTGCCCTGTATGGAAGTATTTAAAGGGATTGTAAAGGTTTGTTTTTTAATTTCTAAATACAGTAGGTTACTTTAAAAGCTAGTGCATTGTTGGTTCACTTACCTTTTCCTTCCATTTCCCTTCTAAATGTTTTTTTTCTTTGTTTTCTTTGTCTGAATTTCTCACTTCCTGTTCCTCCTCAGTAAGGTGTTCAGTAAGCTGTTCTAAATGACTTTCCACCGCTTTTATGATGGGAGAAACAGGAAGTGAGAAATTCAAACAAAGAAAAAAAAACATTTAGAAGGGAAATGGAAGGAAAAGGTAAGTGAACCAACAATGCACTAGCTTAAAGGAAACTATTTAGAAAATAAAAGACGAACCTTTACAACCCCTTTAATGACGGATTCAGAAAGAGCTGCAGCTCTTGTGCCTAGTTCCCAGTCTTGGGCCCCATGCACATGGGCGCTTCCACAGCCAGGAGGAGTGCTCTACAGATTGGCTGGCAAGAAATGTTATACGTGGGTAGAAAGTTGGTGTTCGCATAAACCCCACATATAGCGTACAAATGTATTATCAGAACAAAGACTTTCTGCGCTTGGGAAATACACCCATACTTTATGCGCAGGTACTAATACATACTGGCGCACATAGCCATTCATGTCTATAGGTGACTGTACACAGTACCTGGGCCTCCCTGGAGCAGGACAAAACCCAGAATACTATGTTGCTCCCTTGTGTATAAGTGTAGCACTACCCCCAGAGGAGCTGCTGGATTGCTTTGGGTGGCACATTTACCTTGTGGCTCTCCGAATTTCTAGGGGTGAATGGTGCATATAGCAGAAGTAAAGGAATGTCCGCAACAGGTGTCTCTTTGCTGTGCTCTTTATTACCCAGCCGGGTAAAAACAATAAACTTGTGGTGAAGAAGGTAGAGTTGAAAAAAGAAGGAAAATAGCAAATTCAGGCGTAGCAATAGGGAAACAGTCCTGCTCCCACGTGTAACACTTCTTGCGCCACTCCTCCTTGAGTGGGAATAGCGTACCTGGAGAGGCCTCTCTCACTGACAGCCAGAGTATCACCCGAAACTTTGAGGATAAGTCTCTGCCACAGGCCCTCCCGATTGCGGTTACGGAGATTAATCTCCTTGGTAGAATTACGCCTGGATCTCCTTCAAGTTGCCTTCAGGTACCGACTGACAGGTGACCAGCCTCCCAGTATCCGGATATCTCAATCCTCGGTGGATTGTCGAGACCCTATTGGATCGCCAGCCTCTCATTGGCTCTCCTCAGATGAACTCCCCACTGAACAGCTATACCGCTTAGGATCTTCAGGATTGGGAATCCAGTCGACCACTGGGTTCCCTGCCACAGCTCAAATGTTCCGGACCAACATGGTCCCAGAACCAGGAACTCTGTGTGGCATGCACGCCCGTTGGCCATAACGCTGGGGCGCCGTGGTGCAGACACCCTAAAGGTGGATGCCGCACTTGAAGAAGACCCAGAACCAATGGCGTCTGCCCCATAAATACCCTTCCCCAGCATGCACAGCAAGGCTCAACCCTCCTGATTGGCTGCTGGGGAAGAGCATCCAAACCTTGACTCCACTGCTGCCATCTACTGCCCTGGGGTGGAAAGAACACCCCAACACAACAGAATGAGCCCACAGCACAGCCAAGCCGAGACAGAGACCCAATTTGAACATATTGACCAGGTAAATAAAAGTAAGCACAGAGTATCAGTGCGAAACGTCAGCTGGGTATCCCGTTTTCACGTTTGCTGTGGAATCCCGGCTATATGCACTGCCAGCACCCTGTGCCTTTTCTAACTCGAGTCATGCATTAAGTGAAGGCTCCCGCGAGGCTCCAACTCACAGAGCTGGAGTTTGCGGCCCCGGAAAAGAAAGGGGGGTGAAGAATGGCCGCTCGCTACTCGCAAGGAAGACGGGGACATTGCTGGCTTCTCCTGCAGGCAAGTGTCACATAATGGGCTACTATGCGACGGACTCTGGCTGTGTAACTGGTGGCCGGAGCCACGATGACATCACTGTCGTGCATGCGTGCGGGGGCTGCAGTTTAAGGCACAAGGCTCTGAAGGATCTGCTCACTGGCTTCAAGTACAGTAAAGGTCTCCTAAATGGCGCACGTTTAGAGATATTTACGCTACCTATAGGCAAAGCTTTATTATAGGCTTACCTATAGGTAAAAGTCAGAGATGGGAGTTCACTCCCACTTTAAGTAATAATTTTGTATAGGGTGTTTTGCACCAATACTTTATTAGAGTAGCGCCACACCGCCTTTATTTTTGTTAAATCATTTGATGTGGGGACACATGTTTATGCTGGCAGTTACTCAGATGTCACACTAGGGAGGTCTGCACGGTGATTGTTTAGTTATATTGCTAGAAAATGATAAATGGGAAACTGCGCAAAATTGTGAAGAAAAAGAACGCCCGTAGCTGCACAATCTCAATAGCATCTCTTTCCACAAGAAGATTTGTGTCACATTCATCTTTATATTTGTATTAGGCACTATTTTTTTTAAATTGCATCGATGGTAAATATATTTGTTATTATTTGACATTGATTATCTATTAGCGTGACACTTATAGGTTGTTTGTGGCCCCGTTATGGAGACTTTCTATTGGTCCGGTTTACTGTTATCACCAAAATCGAAAGAAAATCCCCAATTTGGAGTTGTCACCAGCACAGTGATAGAGGGGAAATCTTCCAGATGGAGACACTAGGTCTGGTGACAACCAGAGGTACCCTCACTTTTCAGTAGGGATGAGCAGCCGAACACCCCCCCTTTCGGTTCGCACCAGAACCTTCGAACGGACCGAACGTTCGCGCAAACATTTAGAACCCCATTGACGTCTATGCATGGGTGTAGGAACCCTTACAAATCTGGGGGGGACAGCATTTTTACTCGCCACCTACACTGACCCCCGACACCTACCTGACACATACACTGACCCCCGACACCTACACTGACCCCCGACACCTACCTGACACATACACTGACCCCCAACACCTACACTGACCCCCGACACCTACCTGACACATACACTGACCCCCGACACCTACCTGACACATACACTGACCCCCGACACCTACCTGACACATACACTGACCCCCGACATCTACACTGACCCCCGACACCTACCTGACACATACACTGACCCCCGACACCTACACTGACCCCCGACACCTACCTGACACATACACTGACCCCCGACACCTACCTGACACATACACTGACCCCCGACACCTACCTGACACATACACCTACACTGAAATATGTAAAATGAAGTACAGCGCTAAATGAATAAATAAATGAATGTCAATAGATGCAATTATTAATCCTCAGGAACCGGATTAATAATTTACTGATTTTCATGATGTTATCCCTCAGGGCTTTCAGCATGTAAGCCTGTGAGGGAGGCAGAGCAACCGCCGATCAGCAGCAGTAAGGCCTCTTTCACACTGAGGAGTTTTTCAGGCGGTACAGCGCTAAAAATAGCGCTGCTATACCGCCTGAAAAACTCCTGCCCAGCCTTCTCAATGTGAAAGCCCGAGGGCTTTCACACTGAGGCGATGCGCTGGCAGGAGAGAAAAAAATCTCCTGCAAGCAGCATCTTTGGAGCGGTATGTATACCGCTCCTTCCCATTTAAAACAATGGGAAACCGCGGTAATACCACCCGCAATGCGCCTCTGCAGAGGCGAATTGCGGGTGGTATTAACCCTTTATCAGCCGCTAGCGGGGGTTATCAGCCGCTAGGAGAGTCACGCCACGTGTTAATGCACAGATAGTACTGACAGAGACCGTTACATGCCAAAAGCCCCCTCCAAGCCCCCCCTTAGGAATCGAATTAATGGATTTACTGAGCTTCATGATGTTATCCCTCAGGGCTTTCAGCATCATGTAAGGGGTTAAATTATGAATCCTGCTAGGTATTTGGCATGTCGAATTCCCTGAGGGATGCATTATATAGCAGGATTAACCCCAAGGGGTTAAATAATCCTGCTATATGATGTATCCCTCAGGGAATTCGACATGCCAAATACCTAGCAGGATTCATAATTTAACCCCTTACATGATGCTGAAAGCCCTGAGGGATAACATTATGAAGCTCAGTAAATCATTAATCTGATTCCTGAGGGGAGGGGACTTTTGGCATGTAACGGTCTCGCTGTCTATACTCTCCTCTCCCCAACTTTTAACTGCTGCTGCTGACCGGCGGTTGCTCTGCCTCCCTCACTCGTGACTCACTTTTTGTTGTCCATCGAGTTGTTCCACTTCCCGGTCCCAGATGAAGGCTCTGAGCATTTCCAGGTCCGGTCAGAGAGGAAGGGTGGAGAAGACGGCGGCGGCTTACAGATGCGCGGGCTGCCTTCGCGCATGCGCCGCCCGCGTTCAAGGACTGGCCAACCACGCCAGAGCACATGATCACATTCGCCCAATCCCAGGGCGCCATCTGCCGCAAAATGGCGGTGACAATAACGGTAACGGAGTTCAGAAAAATGACACAAGTCCTCCTAACCTGGGGGGGATTTTACAATACCTGTCCCCCCCGCATTATTTCCTGGGGGGGATTCGTCCCCCCCGTCCCCCCCGGTTCCTACGCCCATGCGTCTATGGGACTCGAACGTTCGAATTCAAAAGTGCTAATTTTAAAGCCTAATATGCAAGTTATTGTCGTAAAACGTCTTTGAGAACCCGGGTCTTGCCCCAGGGAACATGTATCAATGGAAAAAAAGTTTTAAAAACTGTCGTTTTTTTTTCAGTCACTCTCTCTCTCTCTGTCCTCTCAACCACCTGCAGGCGGCCTTTTATAGTGTGGGGCGTGTACTAAACCCCCTGAGCCATAATTGGCCAAAGCCACCCTGGCTTTGGCCAATTATGGCTCTCCGTTTTTTGCAAGCTATGATTGGCCAAGCATGCGGGTCATAGTGCATGCTTGGCCAATCATCAGCCAGCGATGCCGCAGTGAATCATGGTCTGTGAAACGTAACTCGAATTTGGCGCGAACGACCCGTTTTGTTCGTATTTCGATGAACGATCGAACATACGATGTTCGAGTCGAACATGAGTTTGACTCGAATACGAAGCTCATCCTTACTTTTCAGAGATTTCTTCTCACTTCCTGTTTTAGCTAAATTTCTTTTCCTTCAATGGTTCTCATCCCTCACCAGCACCTTGTTCTGGGTGCCAGTCTTCAGTCATCTTCATTGGCCAGCGCGGGATGACGTCACGTTAATCATCTTGGCACACAGGAACTGGTGCTGGTGATGTAAGCCGAGCTGCGCATGCATGAGCATTCAAGCAGGCGGGTCGGTATACTTTATTACAGAACAGACACTGCAGGTCTCTTCTGCAATAAAGAGCCTGACCGCTCGCAAGTTCTTCAAGCATAGCCTTAATAAATATAGTCCCCCCCCCCCCCCCCCCCCAAAAAAAAAAAGAGACAGGCACTGAGCTTGAATTCTTTTTTTCAGAACTTATAGTGGGACTGAATCGTTTACTTGCCAATGCTATAGGAACTATTAAAGAGACATTGATAATGTCCTCAAGCAGAGCTGAGCCAAGGTCTATGGCTGAAAAGACAGGGGGTTTCTCATGAAATGGTCTAGTGATAGCCAGCACATTGTGCTTCATCACATTGTAGTATAGACAAAGCTTTTACATTTTTATTTATTTTTTATTTTTTACAGTTTAAAATTCCTGAAGCATGATTCACACTACAGTGTTATAAAATTCTTTAACACATTTTGTCATGGCTGGCTGCGCTTTACTGCATTATAGCACATTTTTCTCTACCGTTAATAATATAAAAAGACACTGGAACGAATAATTGTATTTTTAAAACCTTTGTTTTTTTACTATATCTATAGATCATTTGCATATATAACTACTAACCTACAGTATGTCTTATTTTGCAGTCTTTGGAAGAGGTCTCACAGTAAAAATATAGCCATGTCTGTATTCAGTCCACATTTTATTATGCAGAGAGCAGTATGTCTGCAGAAAAGGAAAAAAAATGCAATACAGTATAAAAAACATTTATAGTTTCTGGCACTAAAAACATTGGCCATGATTATTTAATTTTTTTAGCTGCAACAGCATTTAAGGCACAAAAAAGTGTGAATCTAAAGTGGCTTCTAATCCATTACCATCCTCAAAGTGTCCCTCACACACAGTGATTCTCGCCTTTAACGGACATTCATCAGTAAGACCCTCACATGGTGTAAAAAATGGCTGCAATGTCAACCCCTGGTTTCAGTGCCACATACACAGGTCATAGAGAAGGTTTCCATATAGAGAACCCCTTTAATAGGGTAATTTGGCCATTGCCGACTCCCATTGGTTGTGCTTTAGATTCTAATACTTAACTAGCTGTTCCTGTATATTGTCATCCATTAAGTTCTGTGTATTTTCAATTCTTATACCCAGTGCTTTTTTTCTCAGACAATAGGTACAGGAACTCCCCCTTTCCGGGTCACCCCTTTTCTCCGCCCTCTACCCACCTCCCAGTACTGCCCCTTTTAGGCAATCTAGAACCAAGTATATATTTGTGGTGCTAAGTAATTTGTATGGAATTTGGTAATGATATTAAGAAAAGCAGTAAAATAGATCCCCTGCAGCCAGCAACAGTAGATCCCCCGAACAACAATGGACCACCCACAACAAAATCCCCCCCCCCCCAGCAACAATAGACTCCCAGCAGCATCAACAGATCTCCGCACAGCCAGCATTAATAGACTCTCTGGCAGCCATCAACAACAGACCCCTCCACCAACAGTAGATCTCTTTCAGCAACAACTGACCCCCAGCAACAATAGGTCCCCCACCATCAACAATAGACCCCCCCGGCAAAAATAGATCCCCAGCAGTGAGCATCAATACCCTGAAGCACACCCCAGCACTAGGGGTGCAACGGATTGGAACAGTATGCGATCCGCGGAACGCACCGCCGCCGTGGCCTTAGGAAAGACCGCGGCTTCGGCCTAGCTCCGGAGCGGTCGGCCATCTTGGTACACTCGGCGGCGGTGCGCGCTGACGTCATCACCCCTCCCTCTGCTCGTAGATTTTTTCTCTTTTGCAAGAGCGCGCTGCGCCGCTGACTCTGCATGTAACCTGGAGACGGACCGAGTACATCAGTACAGTGAGTTGGCTAACGGCTTAATAGCCATTAGCCAACTCACTGTACTGATGTACTAGGTCTAGTAAAACAGTAACACTGTAATTACCATTTTTGCCACTGTAATAATAGTCATAGCCAACATTGCCCCCACACTAGTAAACAGTAACACTGTGTGTATAGCCATTTTTCCCACTGTAATCAGTGCTATACACACAGTGTTACTGTTTACTAGTGTGGGGGCAATGTTGGCTATGACTATTATTACAGTGTTACTGTTTTACTAGTGTGGGGGCAATGTTGGCTATGGCTATTAATAATAGCCATAGCCAACATTGCCCCCACACTAGTAAAACAGTAACACTGTAATTGCCATTTTTCCCACTGTAATGGTCCCAAAACTGTCCGATGTGTCCGCCATAATGTCGCGGTCACGAAAAAAATCGCTGATTGCCGCCATTAGTAGTAAAAAAATATATATATTAATAAAAATGTAAAAAGACAAAACTTTTGTTTGTCTTATGTTATTTTTTTTTTTTTTTACTGATCCGAAAATGATCCGATCCGTGACTCCTGATCCGAGAATCGATCCGATCCGTGAGTTTTTTTGATCCGTTGCACCCCTACCCAGCACCCCTTGCCATCACATACAGTCAGTCCAGGAGGTGCCGGAACTGCGTTCCCCCGCGTTCCCGCTGAAAAAAAGCCCTGCTTATACCAATTTTGAAAGCAAAATGTGACCAGCCTGCCTCCCTATTCCATATTCATTCCCATAAAGCGCTGTACCTAAGCACTCTCCAGCTGTATCAGTCACCATCCGCAGGATACGTTCAGCTCTTCCATTTGGTTAATTAGGCATGCTGTAAGAATCACATTATTATTATTTGGTTTCCGATATAAAAATCCAACTGGTACAATTGTACTGTGCCCTCAGGCCCGCCCATGTGACAACTTAAAAAGAAGCGAATACAAAGAAACCAAATAGTCAGGGGTGCAGAAAGTACAAAGAGGAGTGTTTACACCCGACAACGATCACGCACTGATATATTACGATCACATGGAATGACTGTGTGCTGTGATACCAGCCATGTCCTTCTGATCTCAATCAATGAATCAGCAGAGTAATGAGCAACATTCAAATGTTCCAAGCTGTGTTGCACTGCTAGGCAATGAAGCCATTTTTAGAAAAGATTTTCTCATGCCCTGAACACAATGTAAAAATGTAAATGTGGTCATGTCAGGTCTCCAAGCAAGACTGCAAACTCAGCATCAGCTGACATGGGTATAGAAAAGAGGTAGTACAAAGATGTCACATCTCTGGTGTCTGCCTCGTTCTCCCCTTACACTCAAATACACATCTACTGAGCAAATATCAGACCTGGAAGAGCTATGCTGCCCTTGGTAGCTGAAAATACAAATCTACACCAATATTAAAACATGCCTAGAGGAACGGTTCATCCTGCCAAAAGATCAGTAAAGTCGCTTTCTCATTTGCGGTAATGCTTACCACCCTCTGAAAAGCAATTTGAGGTGGATTACTTTTCAGAGGGTGGTATAGCAGCAGTTGACAGGTTTGACCTCCTGACACAGGTTTTTATTTTTTTCATTCACTCTTATTAAGCTGGCAAACAGGACCGTGCCACAGCCAAAAGCCAAGCGCCATTACTAGTAAATTGCAGATCGCCGCCATTACTAGTAAAAAAAAAAAAATATATATATATATATATATATATATATATATATATAATTTATTTAAAAAAATGCCATAAAACTATCCCCTATTTTGTAAACGCTATAAATTTTGCGCAAACCAATCGATAAACGCTTATTGCGATTTTTTTTTAACCAAAAATAGGTAGAAGAATACGTATCGGCCTAAACTGAGGAAAACAATTTTTTTTTATATCTTTTTTGGGGATATTTATTATAGCAAAAAGTAAAAAATATTGAATGTTTTTCAAAATTGTCGCTTTATTTTTGTTTATAGCGCAAAAAATTAAAACCGCAGAGGTGATCAAATACCACCAAAAGAAATCTATTTGTGGGAAAAAAAGGACGCCAATTTTGTTTGAAAGCCACGTCGCACGACCGCGCAATTGTCAGTTAAAGCGACGCAGTGCCGAATCGCAAAAAGGGGCACGGTCCTTAACTACTTGCCGACCAGCCGCAGTTATATGGCGGCAGGTTGGCTCCCCTGCGCGAGAGCCCGTAGCTATACGTCGCTCCGCGAAGCGGGCACTAGGGGCGCGTGCGCTCGTCCCTGATCCCGACGCGCGTGCCCGGCAGGTGCGATCACCGCCAGGCACCCGCAATCGCTCGTTACAGATTGAGGACCGGGAGCGGTGTGTGTAAACACACAGCTCCCGGTCCTGCCAGGGGAGAAAGGCCTGACCGTCTGTTCATACAATGTATGAACAGCAATCAGTCATTTCCCCTAGTGAGGCCACCCCTCCTACAGTTAGAACACATCCAGGGAACATACTTAACCCCTTCCCCGCCCCCTAGTGTTAACCCCTTCCCTGCCAGTGGCATTTTTATAGTAATCCAATGTATTTTTATAGCACTAGTCGCTATAAAAATGCCAATGGTCCCAAAAATGTGTCAAAAGTGTCCGCCATAATGTCGCAGTACCGAAAAAAAAAAAATCGCTGATCGCCACCATTACTAGTAAAAAAAAAAAACTTTTTTACTAAAAATGCCATAAAACTACCCCCTATTTTGTAAACGCTATAAATTTTGCGCAAACCAATCAATAAACGTTTATTGAGAATTTTTTTTACGAAAAATATGTAGAAGAATACGTATCGGCCTAAACTGAGGGAAAAAAACGTTTCATATATTTTTGGGGGATATTTATTATAGCAAAAAGTAAAAAATATTCATTTTTTTCAAAATTGTCGCTGTATTTTTGTTTAAAGCGCAAAAACTAAAAACCGCAGAGATGATCAAATACCACCAAAAGAAAGCTCTATTTGTGGGAAAAAAAGGACGCCAATTTTGTTTGGGAGCCACATCGCACGACCGCGCAATTGTCAGTTAAAGCTACGCAGTGCCGAATCGCAAAAAGTGCTCTGGTCTTTGACCAGCAATATGGTCCGGGGGTTAAGTGGTTAACCTGCATAATGGTCCGGGTCTTAAGTGGTTAAGCTAGTGCATTGTTGGTTCACTTACCTTTCTCTTCGATTTCCCTTCTAAATGTTTTTTTTCTTTGTCTGAATTTCTCACTTCCTGTTTCTCCTCAGTAATCTTGCCCCCATCATCCGAGCTGTTCTTGCTGGGGGTTATTCAGCCAGAACAGCTTACTAAGGAGGAACAGGAAGTGAGAAATTCAGACAAAGAAAACAAAAGAAAAGAAAACATTTAGAAGGGAAATCGAAGGAAAAATGGTAAGTGAACCAGCAATGCACTGGCTTAAAGGAACCTATTTAGAAAATAAAAAACAAACCTTTACAACCCCTTTAAGTACTGATTTAACTAATCAGTGGAAAGCTCGTTATTGGGAGGAAAGATGCTCGTTAGGTGTGAAAGTGCAAGTCTACCGAGGCCCAAAATCCCCCAAAGAAGCTCCTGACAGCTTTATGAATGGGCACAATGGAACTCTATGGAAATCTGGTGTCAGGCATGTCGGGCAACGCGCTTCAAAACGCTCAGGTATGGATGGTACCTAGAACTACAGCAATAGGCTGATCACAAAATAATATAGTATTATATATAATTTAGTAACGTACACTAAAGGAAAGAAATGTTAAATTAATCTTTAGGAAAAACACAATAATAATTTAAATGCACTTTCTTTTCTCAACAATAAAATGTTTGGGACAAGTTTTTACAAAGCAATCATTATACCTACTTTAGTACACCTGTTTTGTTGATCTTTTGTTCCTTTTCAAAATATATATTTTTAAAAAGCTGTCTTTGGCATGTTTCTATGACAACCAGTACAGTTTATGTTCCCTTTATCCCATTCATTAAGTACAATGAATGCTATTTTTGATAAAACATACCTTTTAGGGAACACTCTTACGTCTTGTCTTGTTTTCCAGACCCTGATATTAATAATGTCGGCAGGCGATTTGTGCAGTTATTATTTCTGTCTATTTTGGCGATGAATATTTCAGATGTTGTACTACAATAACAATTCCATAGGCAGGGCTGCCAGCAGGAATTATGGGGCCCCTTACACAGCTTCAGGCATGGGCCCATGGAGCAGAGAGGGGGGGGGGGGGGGTTGCTGCCGCCTCACATTGAGAAAAGCGGGGGGGTTGCAATGAATTGAGGGGGTTGCCCTGGGGACCTCCGGGCCCCTTACAAAACAAAAATGATTTTTTATATATATATATATATATATATATATATATATATATATAAAGAAATGATAAAAAAACGGGGGTAGCTATTCGTGACCCTGGGGACCTCAGGGCCCTTTAATAAAAATAAACAATATATATATATATATATATATATATATATATATATATATATATATATATATATATAAAAAAGGGGGGGGGGGTTGCCATCCAGGGCCCTGGGGACCTCTGGGCCCTTTAGTAATAATTATTTTAAAAAATGGCCCAGTACGGTCAGATACAAAATGGCCAAAAATAAAAAATAAGAAAGACACAGACTGCTGCACACCCTAAAGAGTTAACTACAAATGTTATTGAAGCTGTAAGCTATATCAAAAACATATATACAGTAGGGCATAAAAACTGGTCCCCTATAAATAGGTGGACCTACCCAGATCATTCCCCATTAACCACTTCCTTACTGGGCACTTAAACCCCCTTCCTGCCCAGAGGACTTTTTGCGATTCGGCACTGCGTCGCTTTAACTGACAATTGCGCAGTCGTGCGACGTGGCTCCCAAACTAAATTGACGTCCTTTTTTTCCCCACAAATAGAGCTTTCTTTTGGTGGTATTTGATCACCTCTGCGGTTTTTATTTTTTGCGCTATAAACAAAAATAGAGCGACAATTTTGAAAAAAAAAAAAAAATGTTTACTTGTTGCTATAATAAATAGCTTAATTTTTTTTTTTTTACGTTTTTTTTTATCCTCAGTCTAGGCCGATACGTATTCTACATATTTTTAGTAAAAAAAAAAAAAAAAAAAAATCGCAATAAGCGACTGGTTTGCGCAAAAGTTATAGCGCCTACAAAATAAGGGACAGAATTATTATTTTTTTTTTTTTTTTTACTAGAAATGGCGGCGATCTGCGATTTTTATTGGGACTGCGACGTTATGGCGGACACATCGGACACTTTTGACACATTTTTGGCGCCATTCACATTTATACTGCAATCAGTGCTATAAATATGCACTAATTACTGTATAAATTTTTTTTTTTACTAGAAATGGCGGCGATCTGCGATTTTTATTGGGACTGCGATGTTTGGGCGGACACATCGGACACTTTTGACACATTTTTGGCGCCATTCACATTTATACTGCAATCAGTGCTATAAATATGCACTAATTACTGTACAATTTTTTTTTTACTAGAAATGGCGGCGATCTGCGATTTTTATTGGGACTGCGACGTTATGGCGGACACATCGGACACTTTTGACACATTTTTGGCGCCATTCACATTTATACTGCAATCAGTGCTATAAATATGCACTAATTAGTAATTACTGTATAAATGTGACTGGCAGGGAAGGGGTTAACACTAGGGGGTGAGGAAGGGGTTAAATGTGTACCCTAATTAGTGTTCTAACTGTGGGGGAAGGGGGGGTGACTGGGGGGGTGACCGATCTGTGTCTCTATGTACAAGAGACACAGATCCGTCTCCTCTCTCCCCTGACAGCACCGCTGTCTGCGAGAGCCGGGAATGAGAGATGATCTCATATGTAAACATATGAGATCATCTCTCATTGGCCGCACAGATCGCCTAGGAAACGGCCGCTCCGATTGGCCGTTCACGGCGATCTGTGACTGGCTGTGTCCAAGGGACACGGCCAGCACAGCAGTTCCCCCCTGTGCGCTCGGGAGCGCGCGCGGGGAACGTGCAAAGGGGCGGCCGTAAAAAGACAGCCTGTTAGAGATTGGGAGCCGCGCTGAGGCCGTACAAAGTCGTACGGCCGTCAGCAAGTGGTTAAGGGGAATATGGGTTCAGATTAGGTTAAAGTGGGCTCGAATTTCAAATGTAGATCTTCTACTGTACGTTATAGGGATCATATAGAAATGGCAGTGTGTTCGCCAGTGAGCCAATGAGGAGAGAATGAGGGTGGGGGCGAAACGCAGCTCTCTGTGTCTTATGGAAGCATAGAGCAGCGGTTTGGGAGCAACCATGCATCGGTGCCCCCAGGGAAAGCTGCTTTCTCTGGGGGTACGGCTTGAGGGGGAGGAGCCAGGAGTGCCAACAGGGGACCCAAGAAGAAGAGAATCGGAGCTGCGGTGTGCAAAAAAACAAAAACAAATCTTGAGTATCACTTTAAAGAGGAAGTAAAGCCTCCTGACCAAAAAAAAACAAAACACACCCTGCAAGAAAAAGGCATAATGAGCCATCTCGTTCGCCTCCTCCGTCGCCGCCATTACTTCCGGAGTAACTTCTGGGTATCACAGCTCCGGGGGCTGTGATTAGCCGGAGCCGCAATGACGTCACTCCCGCGCGCGGGAACCGTCAATGACGGCACGATCGCCTTCACTAACGACACGCTCAGTGCGCCTGCGCCGCTACCTACACACGACCGTTTTTCACAATGAGAAAAAACGATGACATGAAAAACGACGAGAAAAAATAGAGCAGGTTCTAAATTTTTAATGGCCATTCTTCTCGTCTAAAAAAATGCTCTGGAACCTACACACGATCGTTTTTAATGACCAATTACAAAAAAATAGAAGTTTTCTCGTCATGAAAAACGGCCGTGTGTACGCGGCATTAGCCTTTAGAACCACTTCAAGTGCAAGAGAAATACAATTTTCACTTCCCTAGTAAAATCCGGGTGGGGATGCTGGTAAATGAACATTGTATGTGTAAATGCTGATTTGCAAGGTCAGATGTGGCAGGTTTGCCACGGGAAGTGTGTGGGAACAAGTGTGCCCTTTATGTGAAGCAATAGACGAATTTCTAATAAAACCAATGATGATTCACTCTCTGAAAGAAGCTTATAGTATAAAGAGGAAGGAGCCCAGCAGAAGTACTATGTTTGGTGTTAGAAATATAATGAATGTTACAAAGAGCTGGATTTCTGATTGAGGAAATGGAAATAAGAGAAGAAGAGTAAAATTGTGATGAATATGCCCCAAGCCTGAAAACATGGGCACTAAATGTGCTTTTCTTTTACTGCTCATGATGAATACGTGTCAAATAAACATTGCATTCATAAAAAGTGTGAATGACTTGAAGAATTAAAATAGTCAGAGACTTGCTCATGGTGAACAAGCTTTGTACTGCAAGGTGGATGGGTAGGCACGGGGATTGTACGTGGCAAGGTCTTTCAGGAGTGGGGACGGGTACCTGTCAAAAAAATGGTATCACCCCCGATCCTCCAAAAGGTGTCAAATGTGGCAGCGGAGGGGGGAGCAAGCAAATAAGCGGAGCTCCACTTTAACCACTTAAGACCCAGACCATTTTGTAGCTAAAGGACCAGGCCACTTTTTGCGATTCGGCACTGCGTCGCTTTAACTGACAATTGCGCGGTCGTGCTATGTGGCATCCAAACAAAATTGGAGTCCTTTTTTCCCCCCCATAAATAGAGCTTTCTTTTGGTGGTATTTGATCACCTCTGCGGTTTTTAGTTTTTATTTTAGAGCGACAATTATGAAAAAAATATAATATTCTTAACTTTTTGCTATAATAAATATCCCCCAAAAATAAAAAAAGAAATCCTCAGTTTAGGCCGATACGTATTCTTCTACATATTTTTGGTAAAAAAAAAAAAAAAAAATCGCAATAAGCGTTTATTGATCGGTTTGCACAAAAGTTATAGCATCTACAAAATAGGGGATAGTTTTTTTTTTACTAGGAATGGCGGCGATCTGCGATTTTATGGCGGACACATCAGACACTTTTGACACATTTTTGGGACCATTGTCATTTTTACGGCGATCAGTGCTATAAAAATGCACTGGTTACTGTGAAAATGACACTGGCAGTGAAGGGGTTAACCGCTAGATGGCACTGTAGGGGTTAGGTGTTCCCTAAGGCGTGATTCTTACTGTAGGGGGGCGTGGCTTGCTGTGACACGTCACTGATCCTTATCCCGATGACAGGGAACGCGATCAGTGACAGTGTCAGCTAGGCAGAACGGGGAGATGTTGTATTTACACCAACATCTCCCCGTTCTATGTCTCCGTGAGACGATCGCGAGTTTGCCCGCGGCGATCGAGGCGGGTGCGCGCACGCGCAACAACCGCTTCTTAAAAGGGGATGTACAGGTACGTCCTTTTGACTACCCATGCCATGCTGCAGACGTATATCTGCGTGCGGCGGGAGGCAAGCGGGTAAGTTAATCTGCCAAAAGGGGGTGTCCATATCATCCAGGTAGCGATATGGACAGCCCAAGAAGACCCCTTCTCCTCTGCAGTGAGGAAGATAGACTCAGGACCAGGCACATCAGGTGACCAAGGATTTACATATACGGAGGGGCTTTTAGCTTATAATTTTTCTTTACTGCTAAAAAAGCGATTATTATGGGGCAAAGGGTGGGGATTGATGCATTAAGACAGGGCTCGACAAATCCCGGGCGCCAGGTCGCCATGGCGACTAGAAATAGGCTCCTGGCGACTTGGCTTGGCTTTTTTTTTTGTGAGCTGGCGCCATCTGGTGGTGAGCCGTTGGTATTACAGGTTATTACCACCAGATGTGTAAGCTGGCGCCATCTGGTGGTGGCCGTTGGTATTACAAGTTAAGCATTACAAGTTAAACAGCAATTCTAATGTAATTTTTCACTATTTTCACTGCCATCTTCTTCCCTCTAATTAGAAGCCCCAAACATTATATATATATTTTATCCTAACACCCTAGAGAATAAAATGGCGATCGTTGCAATACTTTCTGTCATGCCGTATTTGCGCAGCAGTCTTACAAGCGCACTTTTTTGGGAAAAAATTACACTTTTTTTAATTAAAAAATAAGACAACAGTAAAGTTATCCTTAAGTTTTTTTTAATATTATGAAAGATAATGTTACACCGAGTAAATTCATACCCAACATGTCACGCTTCAAAATTGCGTCCGCTCGTGGAATGGCGACAAACTTTTACCCTTTAAAATCTCCATAGGCTACGTTTAAAAAATTCTACAGGTTGCATGTTTTGAGTTACAGAGGAGGTCTAGGGCTAGAATTATTGCTCTCACTCTACCAATCGCGGTGATACCTCACATGTGTGGTTTGAACACCGTTTACATATGCGGGCGCTGCTCACGTATGTGTTCGCCTCTGCGCGCAAGCTCGTCGGGACGGGGCGCGTTTTCTGGCTCCTAACTTTTTTAGCTGGCTCCTAGATTCCAAGCAAATTTGTCAAACCCTGCATTAAGAGCTTAAAAACTTAAAACCAAATGCATTACAGGGTTTTATAAAAAAAGTAACGTGAAAATAGCAAATGATAGTGTACTAAAGCTCAGACGTGACATGAGTCGCACAGAAATCGCATGACAATGAAAAACACATTGTTTTGAATGATGCCCATTCACATCGATTGTGGAAAAGGTTCCTGTACTACTGCAATTTTAGCACAATTTTGGCTTCATAAATAATGCAAACCACATCCTAGTTGCACTACATAAATCGCACTGAAAATCAGATCACAATTGGATAACAGCAGTGTGAACCTAGTCTACGTGCAACGCATGCGGCAATGCCTGCAGGAGCCAATGCAATGTCATACGCAGAAATCAAATGATACGTTGCATACATTTGTACAAGATCTGATTTTTTTTACAATTTAATATTGAACTATAAATTGCTGTCAGCACTTCACACAGACTGATTAATAAAGTACATCAGAACTTATTATTAACGATATGGAGCGGAAATTTGAAGACATTATTATTGTGGATAATTAGAAATGGCACTGGGGAAACAGTAAGCCCTGAAGTGCTAGTCTGACCTGGAAAGAACTTAATTAAAGACTTGCAAAACTGTAATGAATCGCAACAACTTCACATGGCTAAGGCAAATGTAATGCTGGCAAAGTTACATGAATGATTATTTTTATGTCAAAACATAAAGAGGCAAATTTATAAAAAATCTGCAGGACTGCATGTACCTTTATTCCATGCTGGCGAAATGAAATGCTACTAGGCTGTTTTCTCTCCAGGTTAGATGCTCTTTATTTATAACAGTGAGAATCAGTAAAATAACACATTATGGCCACTAGATGTAGCTGATGACCATAGGATATACACTATGGCCCGGATTCACATACATCGGCGCATATTTATGCCGGCGTAGCGTATCTTTTTTACGCTACGCCGATGCAGCGCAGAGAGGCAAGCACTGGATTCACAAAGCCAGTGCTGCCAAATCTGCGCTGGGTTTCTTAGACGCAAGTCGTCGTAAGTGGAAGTGGGCGTGAGTCATGCTAATGAGGCGCGACCCCATGCAAATGATGGACCGAGCGCCAGATAGATACGAATAACGAACGGCGCATGCGCCGTCCCGTGGACGCATCCCAGTGCGCATGCTCAGAATCACCTCGGAACGAATGCCTAAGATACGACGTAACCTACACCCAGCGATATTCACGTACAACCTAAACTACGACGGCTTATGTTCCCTGGTCCATACGTTTGCATGGGTTGTGCCTCATATATGGGGAATAACTTTACGCCGGACGTACGACTTACGCAAACCGCGTATATTATTTGCCGGGCGCAAGTACGTTCGTGAATCGGCGTATCTCCCTCATTTGCATATGTGCATAGAAAATCTATGGGAGCGCAACATGCGTCCGGCGTAAATATGCGCCCACGATACGCCGGCGTAGGCAAGTTACATCGGTCGGATGAAGCCTATTTTTAGGCGTATCTTAGTTTGTGGGTCGGCGCATAGATACGACGGCGCACATTTGTACTTACGACGGCGTATCTTGAGATACGTCGGCGTAAGTGCTTTGTGAATCCAGGCCTATATTACCAAAAGGATTAGGGCTGTTTATGGACCTTGCTTTGTGCACTGGTGCATAGTCATGTTGGAACAGGAAGGGGCCATCCCCAAACTGTTCAAACAAAGTTGAGAGCATAAAATTGTCCAAAATGCCTTGGTATGCTGATGCCTTAAAGTGGAGCTCCGCTGAAAAAAAAATATTAAAAGCCAGAAGCTACAAATACTGCAGCTGCTGACTTTTAATATTAGGACACTTACTTGTCATGGAGTCCAGCGCCATCCGCAGCAGAGGACGAGCGATCGCTTGTCACTCTGCTGCCCATGCTGCCCCCCCCTGCCATCCTCGGTAAGGGAACCAGGAAGTAAAGCGCTCCGGCTTCACTGCCCGGTTCCCTACGACACATGCGCGAGTCGCGCTACGCCTGCCGATTGGCTCCCGCCGTGTACTGGGAGCCGAATGTTCCCAAAACACAACGGGGGGGGGGGGTGACGGGAGGTGACGTCATGCCCGCAGTCTGCCCGAGACTGTGTGGCCGGAAGTGGGTGCAAATACCTGTCTTAGACAGGTATCTGCACCCCCCTCTCCCCTGAAAGGTGTCAAATGTGACACCGGAGGGGGAGGGTTGCGATAAGCGAGCTCCGCTTTAAGAGTTCCCTTCACTGTAACTAAGGGGCCAAGCCCAACCCCTGAAAAAAAAGAAAACCCACACCATAATCCCCCTCCACCAAATGATTTGGACCAGTGCACAAAACAAGGTCCATAAAGACATGGATGAGCAAGTTTGGGGTGGAGGAACTTGACTGGCCTGCACATAGTCCTGACCTCAACCCCACAGAACATTTTTGGGATGACTTGGAGCAGAAACTGCAAGCCAGACCTTCTCGTCCACATCAGTGCCTGACCTCACAAATGCACTTCTGGAAGAATAGTCAAACATTCCCATAGACACACTCCTAAATCTTGTGGGCAGCCTTCCCCAAAGAGTTTCAGCTGGTATAGCTGCAAAGGGTGGATCAACTCAATATTGGACCCTACTGACTAAGACTGGGATACCATTAAAGTTTATGTGCGTGTAAAGCCAGGTGTCCCAATACTTTTGGAAATATAGTGTACCCAATTACTCTGGCTGTCCGCTCCCTCTAGTGGCCATAATCCAGTAATTTCGGGATTCATATTATTCTTTTAAATGAAGAACATCCGATCTGGAGGGACAATAGCCTAGTAACATTCAATTTTGTCGGAGTTGCAATGTGCAGTTTTACAGGATAAATAGCTCTGCGATTTTTTTTTTTAATATATACACCCGTAAGTGCAAACGTTTCATCGCTTTATTTATTTTCGGGTGACAACACTTATTCACGTCTGTCCTGATTTAGACTATAAACACCTTGCTCTGTCTTCATCTCTACAACATGGGGGGGGGGGTTCCATAGTTCACAAAAAATAACTGGTGAGTGTGTGAGATTTCAATGCACTGCACAACAAGTTACAAGCACAATGGACTTCTGGATCAACTGGAATTCCATCTGGACTTAAAAAAAAAGTACTTAGCTTGAAGAAAAAAAAATGCAGGCGTTACATCCAAGGACTTTTATGAGCTGCAAAGTATTTTTATGCTCTTCAGTTTAAATACACTTTAAACTTCCCATAATTTTTCTTAAAAGGTGGACCTACACTTTAATACAGAGCCTTGCACACCTTTGTTCCTGCGTACACAGGCTTCCAGTAACCTCTGTCAGAGCTACAAGATCATCTGATGCTCCATGCAAACAAGTGGTGGCTCGCCCAGATTTATTCTAATTTAGTATAAACCTGGCCAAATAATGGTATTATCACTGTGCCAAGACCTACATGAAGGAATGCACATTTATGGTACAGAAAAAACACTGCTAATAAATGCTCTATAAGGGCATGAATAATTCTAATACACAGAGAAAAGTCCAAAAAAAAACTACGACAAAGTATTAAAAGGTCATTGTACCCAATGACCCATATAACATCTGTGCAGGAAAAAAAAGCGGTTTTGGAGGGTGTGTGGGGAGTTTATTCACATGATATATATGGAGGGCTCTAAACGGGAAGTTGCTTCAAAAAGGCATCCACCACCAAGAATCATGCATATCCGCCTATGATACCCATCACCCTATTAATGGGAACGTTTACCAGATGGCGTGGACCATATATTTCTAGAATGATCAAACAAGTATACAGATAAACCTCTGCAGGGTAGAATGGGCAGTCAAACCTCTGGACCTCGCTGGTGACTGGGAAATTCCTCCAATAGTGTCCAACCTGCGTTGGGATGTCCTGATCAACCAGGGCCAAACGGTGTGGATATATGGAAAAAAGCTCAAAATATTGTATAAACTTTCTTATTTAAAAGACAAAAAACAACTTACAATTGTTAAAAGAATCAAAAGCCTTGGTTAAATCAGTTTGCCGGCACCCGTACTTCCAGGGTCACGTGGAGCGTGATGATGTCAGTGCGTAGCTCCGCCCGACATGTTTCATCATACAAGACGTCTTCCAGGGGCATGAGCATGTGTAGAGCAGGGTGAAGCAGTACATCCCTGGATTTTAAACAGTATAGGCACTTCTTTTTCCATTTTTACATGGCTATACTTGCAAAAGGAACCAGCCTGAAGTGATCTAGTAGGACTTAATTTTCTGGCTAAAAGTACCACTTAAATGATAAAACTGATCCATAGCAGAATAAAGCCTTTAATTTTGCTGTGAAGGAATGTCATCAAAAAATTACCTTGGACTCATGGGTGTTTGTCACTGTCATTGTATCTTATGTATGTGAATCCAAAGCAGTGCAGTTCATCAATAGGAATGAACAGGGCCACACCATGGGCAGTAGGAAGAAGAATAGCCAGCTGGGTAATTTTCTTTGCAAAGGCTGTGTGGCGCTGGGCAAGGCCACACAGTGACGATCACTACAGTGCGAACAAAGATAAGTATTTTACCAGGTAGTCTGCTCTCAGTTGGGTGGGTGGGATTACTTAAAGCGGAGGTCCGGCGGTAAAAAAAATTTTTTTCTTAAAGTCAGCAGCTACAAACACTGTAGCTGCTGACTTTTAATAAGCACACTTACCGGTCTAGGTTGCCTGCGATGTCGGCCGCCCGAGGCCAATCCGTCCCTCAGACCGGGTCCTGGCGCCGCCATCCTCACTAAGAGAACTAGGCAGTGAAGTCTTGCGGCTTCACTGTCCGTTTCCTCTTGCGCGGTGCTTTGTATTCGAATGGGCGGCTGTCTCCTAGGACACACAAGGTCCCAGAAGATACAGCTTTCCCAGGAGGCAGCGAGAGGAGGAGACAAGAGAAGACCAATGCGGACGAGGAAGTGGCAGATTAGGACGTTGTGCCTAGCAACAGCAATTTCTGGTAAGTAACATTTTTAGCCTTTTTGGCTATTTTTTTTTTTTAGGGTGGACATCCGCTTTAAAAAGGGACACTATGCTAAAAGGTGAAGTTGTCCTTAAATGAACTTCCCATTACAGTCCCACAAATTTGCCAAGTCCTAATAAATGTTGTTCTTGAAATGACTCTATTTGTCAGATATACAGTATAGATTAATATATAAATGTACCAGGTGTATGAAAGCACCAGTTGAAAGCATGAGCGTTTAGGAACATAGGAAATTACACATTATTGGTAGTTTTAAAATTTACTCCATTTAATGGTTACTCAGGATGTCGCCATGTATCTCATTATAAAATGAGCCTACTTTCAGATGTGCTACATTACTAATTCCCATTTCCTCATCTACCCAATCACAGCACTAGCGCATGTTTTCCATGCATGATATAATGCAGCAATTTCGTATCGAGCACATTTTGAAAATACATCAAGGAAATGGTTTCTGAAACCCGGGCACCGTCCATTCCAAAATTTACAGCAATCATCCATTAATAACTTTGAAGCTCCGTTTATCCGTGATTACACCTCTGAGAGCCCAGTGTTCACTTCTAATGGCTTCACGCAGCGGAGCCCACTGACAGGGAGTAACTTGGTGAATCTTACTAAATAATTAACAGGTACTGAGGACAGTTATGTGTGATTAGACTACACAGAGAGAATACATACAGGACATAATACTTCACTTCCCCTGGGAAAGCTGCAATAAGAATGGAACACATTGATTACTGTGTGCAAGATTGTGCCTGTATGCAATTCACAAAAGATTTTTCTTCAATGCATATTAGTCTAAATGAAATGGTAAAAAAAAAATATTTTTGTTCGTTGCATTCTAATTTAACCACTTGCTTACTGGGCACTTAAATCCCCCTCCTCATTGAGTTTGGTGGTCTCAGCCCGGCTCCCGGTGGGTGTGCTATGCGAGGTAAGCCTGCGCTTAGTACACCCACCCCCCTCCCACAAAAACCACCACACTTACACGCACTCGAAATTGGGTTAACATGCACGCACTTTGACCACGCGGTCTGTAAAAAAGAGAGGCGAGGGAGTAATGGGGCTGGTTGAGCGGGCAAATCCTCTCACTCCCTTATAGGGAGTCCCTCTGCCCCGTTGGGCTTCAAAGCGGAGCAGGTAGGGCGGGCTGTGTGGGAGGACCCCCTCACACACCCGCCATTGCCACCCTGGGCATGGAGAAAGGTGGCCGATTGCCTCTGGGGGGAGGCCTGCCTACTCCCAACTCCTGCAGTCCGGCTCCTCTCTCGAGTACACGCACAAAAATACACTTTAAAAAAAAAAAAAAAAAAAAAAAAACCCCCTCCTGCCCAGACCAATTTTCAGCTTTCAGCGCTCTCATTCTTTGAATGACAATTGTGCGGTCATGTAACACTGTACCCAAATTAAATTTGTATTATTTTTTTCCCAAAAACAGAGCTTTCTTTTGGTGGTATTTGATCACCTCTGCGGTTTTTATTTTTTGCAAAAAAAAAAATACAAAACCGTTTGAGGCTGCACTGATGGGCACCGAAGGGCTGCACTGATGGGCACTGAGAGGCGACACAGAGGTGGCACTGAAAGGTATGGATAGGTGGCACTGATAGCTGGCAGTGATGGGTGCTGATCAGCACTGGTAGGCGACACTGACAGGCAGCACTGCTAGGTGGCACTGATTGGCACCACTGGTGGGCATTGGTAGGTGGCACTGTTTTGAACTGGTGGGCACTGGCAGGTGGCACACGTGCCTCTTCCACTTGGGACCGATGTCCCTGCACAAAAGCCGGTGACCGGCTTTTTTTTCTCCTCACGCTATGAGTGTAAAGAGAGAGAGAAAAAAAAAAAAGAAGATTAGCAAGCTTTTGTTTACATCACGTGATCAGCAGTCATTGGCTGACAGCTGATCACGTGATATGGGGCTGGGACCGGCCCCTAAGCCCCGTACACACGATTGGGCTGTTGCCTGGCCAAACTCACATCGGAATTCCATCGGAGTAAAAGAGACCATGTTTACTATCTAAACTCTGATGGAATTCCAATCGTGTGTATGGGGCTTTACTTGGATCTGTGATCACCCGAGTCTCAGTGATCACAGCGCGCGGAAAGGGGAGGACATCTATTGACGGCCTCCCGGCAAATTAGATCTGCGCTGTAGCCATCATTTGGCTATAGTGCGGATGGGAAGAGGTTAAAGTAAATATGTGGCCAGGCTACAGACATTCATGTGTTAATGCATTCTTAAAGCAGAACTTTGCCCTCTCAATTAACATGAATTATTTGTAGGGGAAAAGGGGAATAGCCGCTCCAGGTGGGAACCCAGATGAATATCCTCCGCTGCAGACAACTCAGGTGCGGGCAATGCACTTAGCAAAGCAGGAACAAAGATTGTCTCTGGACAGCCGCACTCTGAACAAATTGTAGCCTTTATTAAAAGAAGGTCAGCACAATAAAAAAAAAAACTTACTGACGCGTTTCGCACTGACTAAGCACTAGTTTCGGTGCGAAACGCGTCAACAGTCAGGTTTTATTTTATTTTGCTGTGACTTGTGGTGCTGTCCTTTTAATAAAGGCTACAATTTGTTCAGAGTGCGGCTGTCCAGAGACAATCTTTGTTAATGAATTATTTGTAATCCTTATGCTGTTAGCATTAGATAGATCAGAAAGTTTATCATATTTACGTGTTTTGAGCAGTTTTTTTTATTTTGTCAGTTACTTCCCGGTTTCCAGGGATAGGCAAATTAAGTCATACATCCCAGGAGTCTTCAGGAGAGGAGGCAGAGTTTTCTCAGCTAAATACACCCTCCTGCCTGCATGCCCAAGCTAAGGGCAGATGGATTCCAGAGAGTAAATGCTACTTAAGATGGCCAAGGCCAAAAAATGCTAGGAGGCAAGTTTTTTTTAAAGTGTTACGAAACCAATTTTTTTTTTTTACCTAATGCAAAGGTACAAAGGTAAAAACTTTTTCAGTTTCTCTGTGACCCCCTTCCCTTGTGTGAAGGGGAAGAGAGGGGAGAAGAGATCAGCACTGTGCACGGCTGACTCTATTCTCCCCTCTTCTTCTTTTCACAATAGCTCCCGCTGTTTTCAATCAAATGCAGTGAAGAGGAAGTTGGGGGCGGGCCTAAGTCCTCCTGTGTAAGTCTATGGAGCACAGGCCAGGAGCGAGCAGAAAACAAACTCTCCTCATAGCCAGTGGCTATGGTAGTTCTAAGAAGAAGTAGAGGAGGAGACAAACATCGCCACTGGGGACCCTAGAAGAGGAGGATTGGGGCCACTCTGTAATACCACTGCACAGAGCAGGCAAGTATAACATGTTTGTTATTTTAATAAAAACTTTTTTTTTTTACTTTAGTAACAATTTAACCACTTTAGCCCCGGAGGATACAAACAAGCATACACACACACACAAACAGTGTCAATGTGCCATTTATATCCACCTATTCCATTTATAGCCACCAACACACCACATTATAATGCACTGTGCGTGTTAGTGTTTCGTGTTGCCATTCACTGTAGTGCACCAAAAGAAATGTCTCTGTTGCCAGGCATTGCAGCACATGCTTTATACAAGTGTGCAGTGTTCTTGGACAAATAGTGCAGTTGCATCTTCTGGTTCATTGATAGCTCATTCAAATGAATGGAATGCCTTAAAGCGGGATTCCACCCGCAATTATTATTTTTTTTAAAGTCAGCAGCTACTAACAGTGTAGCTGCTGACATTTACTAAGGACACTTACCTTGTCCTACGTGCCCGCGCTGATGGCCCCCCCCGATGCCGATCCCACGATCGATGCAGGTCCCGCGCCGCCATTCACACTAGGGGAAACAGGCAGTGAAGCCTTACGGCTTCACTGCCCATTTCCTACTACGCCTGTGTGAGTCTCGTGCCGGCTTGTGAATGGGCGGCTGCTCTCTGAGAACACACACAGTTCCCAGAAAGCAGCGCGCCCCATTCACTAGGAGAAGAAGAAGAAGAAAACATTCCGCGGTGCCGAAGAGGCAGATTACGGACTTCCGCATAGCAACAGGTATTTCGGGTGAGTATAATTTTTTTTTTTTTTTCACTTTTATTTTATTTTATTTTTTTAATACTTTTGGCCAAATGTTGTTTTCCTGGGTGGAACTCCGCTTTAATGCAGGGGTGCGCAACCAGTGGTCCGAGGCCACATGAGGCCCACGGAGCCCTCTGATGTGCCCCGCGACCTCCTGCTCTGGGATGGCGGGTTGGCATAAGTCAATGCTTCGTGTATAGCGCCAAATCCTGTCACAGGCGGAGTGATACCAAATGCTCCGTGCCTGGGGCATCAACAGCTGGCGATACCTGAATGAAAAACTGTTATTAAAGTTAAGTTTATTACTAAAATTGCAGTGTGTGTGTGTATGTATATGTGGCCTGTGACCGGTTACCAAGTCGCTTAAGTGGCCCACGCTCTTCAAAAGGTTTGACACCCCTGCCTTAATGCAACACTAGTTAATGTTGTACATTACCGCACCACACTGGACCATAGAGAAGAATGGGAGTTTGTGCTTGCCAATTGACTGATCTAGTACAGCCAATCATTTCAGAACACCTTACCTGCATATATGTTTCCAGTAAGTGACTTATATAGTAAAGCTGAAGGATTAGCACCATCAGCCATGAAACAAGCAATTTTAGAAGGATACTGGTATTGGCGGAGCGGGTATTTTATGCATGACAGTCCTAAAAAGGAATAAAATAAATCCCAATTCAAAAAAATGCAAAACGTGGGACAAGTTCCACTGGCAAGCTGCCATCCTCTACGCCTTTTCAGATTTCTATATTATAGTCTGAGTGCTAGCTATATTGACCTTTTGTTTAGATTCTCGGAATTGTGGGCAGTATGCCAGTTCAGAGAAAGAGTTTGAAGACGGTTAGTTTTATTACTTGGAAACAAATATGCTGTGGGGAGGTAAAGAAAAGCAGTTTCCATCCAAGTCTTCCTATCCAGGTATTTTCTTTGTAATAGATTACCGTTGATCCTCCACAATCAATAGAAACTGTTACATAACCTAAAAAGGTCCGGAAGCTGTTTACAGTTGAAAATATTCAACATTAAATACTGTATTTACTCTAGTATAAGCCGAGGTTTTCAGCCCTTTTTTTGCCCCTTTCAGCTTATACTCGAGTTAGTGTCCGTTTCTGCCAGTGGTGCCCGTAGAAAAGATTGCTGCGGGCCGACAGTGCAACTGCACATTCGCCGTTCCAAAGTCCGCCGGGCTCCGGCGAACTCGTACAAGCTCGGCTGGGTGCCGTGGGCGGGGGCATGCCCAGTGATGTAATGTCGCCACCTGGCGCCATTTTTAAATAGCCGGCGCTTATTCCTGGTGGCGCCTTGCCACAGTAGGGGTTCGGGGAGGTCGATGAGGCCTGTGCCTGGCCTGGATAGGATTCTGGAACGGAGCAGTGACGGACAATCCATCCAGGTCAGTCAGATGTGTATAAATTAACCTGAACTGAGCCAAGTATGGAGGAGGAGGAGCGACAGAGACAGACCCCCTCCTGTACCATGTCCGCACATGCCTCTGACCCCTGTGCCATGTCCTCACATGCCTCTGACCCCTGTACCATGTCCGCACATGCCTCTGACCCCTGTACCATGTCCGCACATGCCTCCGACTTACCGTATTTATCGGCGTATACCGTGCACTTTTTTGCCCTGAAAATCAGGGCAAAATTGTGGGTGCGCGGTATACGCCGATACCCGCTTTCCCGCGCCGAGTTTGAATACTGCAGCGACATATACCGAGCGCAGTACACTCGTGTATTGTCGGGCAGTCTCGGGTCCTCTCGCGCTGACGTCCTGGACGTACAGGACGTCAGCGCGAGAGTTGCCGAGCCTGCCCGACGATACACGAGTGTACTGCGCTCTGTATATGTCGGCGCAGTATTCAAACTCGGCGCGGGAAACGAGCGGGGAGGACGCGAGGACGCCGCCAGACCCGACGAAGAGGACACCCGAAGCCGCAGACGGACGCCGGACCCGACGAGGCCGCCGATGGACGCCGCGCAAGACACCAAAACTGTAAGTACAAAAAAACTTTTTTCCACAGGAATTCGGGGCAACTTTAGGGGTGCGCGCTATACGCGGGAGCGCGCTATACCCCGATAAATACGGTATATTGCAGAGGAATAGAGGGGATAAGTCTGACCAGGTCTAATAGTGGATGCTGGTTGCTTAGAACACTAAAGCTATTTACCGTACCAGTAGCTGCTGCATTTCTCACCCTAGGCTTATACTCAAGTGTGGTAAAATTAGGTGCCTCAGGTTATATTCAGGTCGGCTTAACTCTTGCTGTCATCCAGGACAATCCATTTGCATTATTAAACAGTTTTACCATTATCAAAAATACCATAAGAGCGTCACAAAGAGAACTGGTCATTTCTCATGGCCTTTACCTTTTGGGGAATTTATATTCTTGTTAAATAATTTTTATTGTAAATATAGCAAAGGTAGTGAGTATTACAAATGCCCCTAGTCCGCCCGTGCTGGGGCTCGACTGACAACATAAAAAACCATGAATGGACATAACAGCATAGATAAAAGGAGGGAAGGCCTTCTTCTCAAAGAGGCACATTTAACTTAAAACAGACATACATGTAGTTTTGGAAAAAAAACATAATTGCCAATAAAGCCAGGACATGTGACAATGACCCCTCAGTAGGTAGTCCTGGACACCAATAGGCAGCTAAAGAGCTGAAAAACCCATCGAAGGAGAGAGAGGAAAGCAAGATAGGAGGAAGTAAGGCGAGGAGGAAATGGATGGGGCTAGGGACCAGGGGGTCGCCAGACATCAATTAAAGTCGACCTACGCTTGCCAAGGGAAGATCAGGGAAGACTGCAGGTTCAGAGGAAGAAGGCATCCCTTCGAAGCGCGTCAGATGGCAGTGGCCCCTGAGCCCTCCCTTGTTACCATCCGGAGTCTGTCGTCAGACCAATCGCGGTCATCTGGAGATCATTTGTATCACAAGTCTTTTCTCCACGTTTGTGAGTAGTTTTTTTACTTAATTTTTAATAAAAACATGTCCAAGGATAATGCACAAGACTGGTGCACCCTTTTTTCATTTTTTCTCTTAAGGCCAACGTCAACCATGGTTCCCAGATCTTAACCACTTCCCTACCGCCCCATTGTTATATGACTGCAGCAAGAACCCTCTTGGCCACCATCATTTGACGACTTTTTCGGTGCGCACCCCCCCCCCCCCCACAACATCACTCAGGAGCCGATGCGTGTGTCTGGTGGCCGCTTTGTCCGCCGAACACCCGCGATTGCCTGTCACACAGCATGGACATGGATCTGTGTGTGTAAACACACAGATCCACGTCCTGACAGGTGAGAGGAGACCGATCCGTGTGTTCCCAGTACAGAGGAACACCGATTGGTCTCCTCCCCTTGTGAGTCCCCTCCCCCCACAGTTAGAATCACTCCCTAGGATACACATTTAACCCCTTGATCGCCCCCTAGTGTTAACCCTTCCCTGTCAGTCACATTTACACAGTAATCAGTGCATTTTTATAGCACTGTATAAATGTGAATGGTCCCAAAATAGTGTCAAAAGTGTCCGATATGTCCACCGCAATGTCACAGTTATGATAAAAAAAAAAAAACGCAGATCGGCGCCATTACTAGTAAAAAGAAAAACAATAAAAATGCCATTCATTTATCCCCTATATTATAGGTGCTATAACTTTTGCGCAAACCAATCAATATACGCTTATTGTGATTTTTTTAACAAACATTATAGAAAAAAGTAAAAAAAATGTTTTTAAAATTGTCGCTTTTTTTGTTTATAGTGCAAAAAAAAAAACGCAGAGATGATCGAATACCACAAAAAAAAAAAAAAAAGCTCTATTTGTGGGGGGAAAAATTATCAAAATTTCATATGGATACAGTGTTGCATGACCGTGCAAATTGTCATTCAAAATGTTACAGCACTGAAAGCTGAAAATTGGCCTGGGCAGGAAGGGGGTGAAAATGCCCTCTATTGAAGTGGTTAAGGAATTTAGCGTGCGTGTCGTGAAGAACACTAGACATTTGTTCATTAACCACTTAACGACCCGCTCATGTACATATACGTCGGTTTTTTAAAGATGGATATCTCGGTAACGGCAGCAGCTGCTGCCACAACCGAGGTATCCATCTTTAGCATGAGCGGTCCTGTAAATGATAACGGTGGTCTCCGCGGCGCCGTCGGTAGCGGCGGAGGCGATCGGGTCCTTCAGCCTGCTGTGTGGGGATGCGAATGAGGGCAAGATGGCCCCCACCCGTCCCCATAGCCTAGCAGGGCGGAAGAGACGTCAAAACGTCAGCTCCGCCCATGCGTCTTAAAGGCACATTTTTTTTTTACCCCAGATCTCATATTTAAGAGGACCTGTCATGCTTTTTTCTATTACATGGGATGTTTACATAAGCTGCCAATATCCTTTGGAATTCCGGAACATGGAATTTGGAATTCCGGAACATGGAATTTGGAATTCAGGAACATGGAATTTGGAACTCCGGAACACGGAATTTGAAACACGGAAATCCGGAACAAGGAATTTGGAACTCCTGAACACGGAACTCCGAAACACGGAACAAGGAATTTGGAACTCCAAAACACGGAACTCCGGAACTCCGAAACGCGGAACTCCGAAACGCGGAACTCCGAAACGCGGAACTCCGAAACGCGGAACGTGGAACTCTGAACACGGAACAAGGAATTTGGAACTCCTGAACACGGAACTCCGAAACACGGAACCCCGAAACACGGAACCCCGAAACACCCGAAACACGGAACCCCGGAACTCCGAAACACGGAACTCCAAAACACGGAATTTGGAACTCCGAAACACGGAACTCCGAAACACGGAACTCCGAAACACGGAACTCCGAAACACGGAACTCCGAAACACGGAATTTGGAACCCCGAAACACGGAACCCCGAAACACGGAACTCCGAAACACGGAACTCCGAAACACGGAATTTGGAACCCCGAAACACGGAACCCCGAAACACGGAACCCCGAAACCCCCGAAACACGGAACTCTGAAACACGGAACGTGGAACTCTGAACACGGAATTTGAAACACGGAAATCCGGAACAAGGAATTTGGAACTCCTGAACACGGAACTCCGAAACACGGAACTCCGAAACACGGAACTCCGAAACACGGAACTCCGAAACACGGAATTTGGAACTCCGAAACACGGAACCCCGAAACACGGAACCCCGAAACCCCCGAAACACGGAACTCCAAAACACGGAACTCCAAAACACGGAACCCCAAAACACGGAACCCCAAAACACGGAACTCCAAAACAAGGAATTTGGAACTCCAAAACACGGAACTCCGAAACCCCGAAACACGGAACTCCGAAACTCCGAAACACGGAACCCCGAAACTCCGAAACACGGAACTCCGAAACACGGAACTCCGAAACAAGGAATTTGGAACTCCGAAACACGGAACTCCAGAACACGGAACTCCAGAACACGGAACTCCAGAACACGGAACTCCAGAACACGGAACTCCAGAACACGGAACTCCAGAACACGGAATTTGGAACTCCAGAAAACGGAATTTGGAACACGGAACTCCGGAACACGGAATATAGAACTCCAGAACACGGAACTCCAAAACTTGGAACATGGAACAAAGAATTTGGAACTCCGGAACACGGAATTTGGAACTCCGGAACACAGAATTTGGAGTGTGTTTTTGGTGCATTTAGGTGCGTTCCGGTGCGTTTTACAGCATTCCAGTACAGTCCAGTGCAGGCAAAATGCAGCATGTTCTACTGGTGTGAACTGGCCCTTAGATCAAGTATGTTCTTCACTGGACACCAAGCAATGTGTCCGAATCCCAAATGAGCACAGACTAGGGGGAGGGGCAACGTAATTGTGAAGAATACCTACTAAATGTGCAAAGCAAAATCAAAACTTTCTGCAAAAGCCGGGCTACAGAGAAAGAAGATGTTAAGATTCCAAACATGCCAGTTTTTCTAATAGTCAAATATGGAAGTGTTAGAGATCAGAGGCAATTTCCACCCTTTCAGGCTATCCATTGGGAAGGAATAAATTGACTAATCCATCTCATCAAATTAGCACTGGTAGGATTACAGACCATTAAGAATTAAAGTGCAAGAAAGACCATTAACTCACTGGAGCTACTTTTCCATTATATTAGTGTTTTAAACAATGCAAATATATTCAGGATAGAAGTTGAATGCAATATAAAAGCTCTGCCATTTACTGTATATAGCTAATGTATTTGCACAGCTCTGTACACTAGGGGTGGTTCAAAAAGGGGGCCAGTTTGAGCGCATTATGAATTACTTACCTGAGATCGAAGCCCTTGCAGTGGTCCTCGATCTCCCCCTCTGGCGGCGACATCTCTCCTGGAGAGACTTCCGGGTATCGCGGGCTCCGGCGCTGCGATTGGCTAGAGCTGCGATTACATCACGTCTAACTGAAGCAACGGCACGACGTGTCACGATGACTTCGGCACATGCAGACACAGGGGATATCTCCTAAACCGTGTATCGCTAAGATCGGTGAGTCGGAGACAGGATCCGCCGGCCCCGGGTTGTGATCATAGAGATTTCCGGAGGACTAGATGGTCGCCAGAGTCTCTATGATCGGAGGCCGGGCGTGATGTTATGACGTCACGCCCGGCCTCTGCATTCAAAAAAAACGGCGCCGCTTCGGCTGTGAAGCAGTGATTTTTTTTTTTTTAGGCTTCCCAGCCTAGTGGTGAGATTTTTGACCCCATATCTCACTGTAAAGAGGTCCTGTCATGCCATATTCCTATTACAAGGGATGTTTACATTCCTTGTAATAGGAATAAATGTCAAAATAAAAAAAATATATAAATTAATTAACAATAATTTTTTTTTTTTTTTAAGTGCCCCTGTCCCCGTGTGCTCGCATACGAAAGTCCCGCCCACATATGAAAACAGTGTTCAAACCACACACGTGATGTGTCGCCACGAACGTTGGAGCCAATTCTAGCCCTAGACCTCCTTTGTCTGAGAGAAATCACTAGCATATTCTTATATATTCCTTTATAGCTAAATACACATTTCATTGTGTATAACTTACTACTAGTGTTTATTAAAACTTTTTGTTTGTGTCTTCAAAGCTCTGAACTATTCCACCTAATAAGCGGAGGTTTCCTTGATGCGGGGGTAGGTTGGACTTTGCACAACCTTGGTGTGGCCAATCACTGGTCCCAATACAGGGGGCGTGTTCTCTTTAACGCCTCCCGTCCCATCATCAACATCAGATGGGATGCGCGCGCACATCCGGCCACCTTATCATCCTTGGCCGGTCTGAGACTGTCAACACATGTCTCCCCCCTATGCGCTCCAGCCTACATCATCACGCTGGAGCGCACTGGATGCGCGCGCAAGTAACTTGGGACGCGTGGACCGGATATGATGCCAGGGGTCATGTTTGACTCTTATCATTTCCGGTGGAGATGTCGTTCTTAAGGCCAGCGCTGACACAATGTATGTCAGACGCTGACTTGGACGGCGTGAGGGAAGATATCACAGTACACGTGGAAGTTTGCTTCAGTCAGCTCTCTGGTGTTACAACACAAATAAGGTAATTACTTTCTAGTTCATCTCTTTAGGTTTTAATCCTCTATGTAGGCTTTCCTGGTCATGGGCATGAACTTAATCTACTCATTACTCTGTCTATTTTTAGAATCGGAACCTAAATAGATATAACGGCCCTTGGACCATTCTGACAGTATTGCCTTTAAGTATAATGCCACTGGGATAGCATATCCCCCTAGGACATCAGCTTATAGCACTATATACTCCATGTTATTAACCATCTAAGGTAAACTCTCTTCCTTTTCAATTACATTCTTTTCTAATAGACGGGCACTACGCTGCAATGCAACAGTTACTTATTATTTTTTAAAAAATAAATTGAATTCATTTATATACTTATATGCATACATATTTTGTATTTTACTTACTTATAGAATATATTATGAATTCAGTATGAACTACACTGGACTCTATTGACAGCTTTAACCCTATATCTAAACTTCACTACTACTGAGGTAATACTCTCTAGTTTTTTTTTATATATATTTGTTAGACTGTATCCATACTTATTCAAGGCTTAGATACTTACTCGGTCTATGTCCATTTAAAAACAAGATACTTATTTTAATTTAACAAAAATGTCTATAAATATATATGGATACCTCCTTAATCTGCTGTATCATTATCATTCTTTCTTCTCCTTTTATATCTTTATTTTTAATTCCTTAGGAGAGAATTAGATACAACGTACAAATACCTGTATCTCTTCCTCCTCAATTGTGGTGACCCCCTCTATACATCTCATTGTCCGCACCTGTTAAAATCAAGTGGATCTGGCTTCCACTGATTGAAAGTGCAGCAGTCAATGCCTTCCGCCCGCATCGGGTTCGCCTCCGCTACTTTCTTGGCAGCTTGTTCTGCCATGGTTTTTGAGCTTTTTAAACACATATTGGTAAGCGCACTATATATTTTAGTATCTGTATCTGTGTTGAACACTCATTTACAAAGTTTAAATATATTACATTGATCATACCTGTATTAATGATTAACTCTTATGTCGTACACAGACCATTACATGTAAATAAGGAACAGAAGTATCATGCAAGCCCTGATGAAGCACATCTAAGTGCGAAACTAGTTGGCAATATCGCATCTACTTTTCTTCTAATTATAACCTTCATTTCCTTTTTTGTATAAATCATGTAAATTTGGTCGTGATCATGTATATTTCATTTTTTGCTAACTTATTTTATGAAATGTGAAACTTTATATCTATTTAATTAAATTATTTTTGATATCTAAAAACCTTGTGTTTTGTGCGCCTACCTTCGATACTAAGAGCAACACACCTCACGTAAAAATCCCTATATTTGGAGAGGAGATTTTCCTCCTCCCCTTATATAAGCTAAACCCTTTTATTTTTTACAATTTTGATGGGATTGTGAGTGACTGTTGCTCAAGAGGAAGTCATTCATTCACCTACATACTTGTTTCTCTGTCTCCTTTGTAACTCAAAACATGTAACCAGTAAAAAAAAAATTAAAGCGTCGCCTATGGGGATTTTTAAGCACCGAAGAATTGGGCTAACTTTACTTTTTTTTTTTTTTTTTAAAGCATGAAAATTGTGTCTTTGAAAAATTGCTGCGCAAATACCGTACAAGATAAAAAAAGTTGCAACGACTGCCATTGTATTCTCCTGGGCAGGGGTCCTCAAACTACGGCCCGCATCCGGCCCACCAGTGTGATTTACCCGGCCAGCGGACTGCCCCTTTAACATTGCAGCAATTCCCCTCCCCTCTGCTACCTTTATCACACAAGGCGAAAAATATGACAGGTCCGGACAAAGGCGAGACCTTTTGAGTTAAGAAGCGGGCGATTGGTTACTAGGCAGCGGGACAGTCCCCGCAATCAATCACTTGCCTTTCACTTGCAAAGTCCTGGCCTTTGTCCGGACCTATCCTGCTTCACATCTTGTGTGGTTAAGATAGCAGAGGGGAGGGGGGGTGCTGTGACATTATAGAAGGGGCGGCAGTGTAATATCGATGGGGGGGGGATCTGTTATGGGGATCTATTATGGGTGGAGTCTGTGATGGGGGATCTGTTATGGAAGAATCTGTTATGGGGATCTGTGATGGGGAGTCTGTTATCGTAAGTCTGTTATGGGGTATCTGTGATTTGGGGGGGGGACTATGATGGGGGAGTCGATTATGGGGGGGGCTTTGTGATGGAGAGGAGTTTGTGTTGGGGGGGCTTTGTGATAAGGGGGTCTGTGATGGGGGATCATTTATGAGGGGCTTTGTGATGGATGACCTGATATGGAGGCCTTTTTTGGGAGGGGTTCTGTGATGGGGAGGGGATCTGTGATGAGGGGAGTCTGTGAAATACTAATAAGTTTATGTTTATTAAAATTGTTTTTTATTTTATATATTAAATAGTTTTTTTTTCAGGTTTTTTTCTTTGCACTACAAATAAGTTGTGTGCATAGGGATTTGTTCATATATTTTTATAGTCTGGCCCCCCCAACAGTCTGAGGGACCGTGAACTGGCCCCCTGTTTAAAAAGTTTGAGGACCCCTGCTCTAGGGTCTCTGCTAAAAAAACATATAGAGGGCCAGATTCTCGTCCAGCGGCGTATCTTTGCGGCGGCGTAACGTATCCCATTTACGTTACGCCTCCGCAACTTAGACGGGCAAGTGCTGTATTCTCAAAGCACTTGCGCCGTAAGTTGCGGCGGCGTAGCGTAAATCAGCCGGCGTAAGCCCGCCTAATTCAAATTTGGAACAGGGGGGCGTGTTTTATGTAAATGTTCTGTGACCCGCCGTGATTGACGTTTTTCACGAACGGCACATGCGCCGTCTGTGGAAATCTCCCAGTGTGCATTGCTCCAAATACGCCGCAAGGACGTATAGGTTTTGATGTGAATGTAAATTACGTCCAGCCCCATTCACAGACGAGTTACGCAAACGACGTAAAATTTTCACATTTCATCCCGGGAACGACGGCCATACTTAACATTGGTACGCCGCACTTACGCCACCATATAGCAGGGGTAACTATACGGTAAGGTATGTTGTGAAGCTACCAGAGAAATGTTTAGGAAATAAACATTTTTTGTGTGCCTATCAGCTAGAAACCCAAAACATATAAACAGGCAAAAGTAAAAAAATATATAATATAGCAGCTAAACCACTTGTGCAACGCAGTTAAGGAACAAGGAAATTCAACCAATGATGTTTTTTTCAAGTGAATCAACGTTAAGACATAGTTGGCTGTATTCTGGACACAGATATTATTCTGGCACTGGCCTCAGTTAGACCTTTACAGCCTCCGCTATGCGACCTTTCTTAATTGTGCCTAGCTGGCGAGCATGTAGTTATAACAGATCTATCATTCCTGATGAATCGCCACTAATTTAATGCAGAATAAATGATCCAATAGTATAACATCTGTCAGTCATCCACAACACTGCTTACATTTTAATAAATTGAACTTTGAGTAATGTTACAGTAACCCCTGGAGAGGAGCGCCAGGCTAGAGAGCAGGTAACTCCTGGGAAAAAAGAAAAAAAACATTACGCAGAACAAAACTGCACAATTCCGTTAACTATATTTTAAGCATATTTATTCAACCTTCTTGCTTCCAAAGGGGCCTTCTGTGGCGTGAATGTTATGGCATGGAAAGAGTTATTAATCCTGGTCTTATTTCTGGAACTGGGTCAAGCATGAAAAATAGAGATAAGCTAAAAAGACAGACAGTCCTTCTTAACATTAAACTTTCGCTGCAGCTGTGAAGCTGCTAAGCGTTACACCATAATGTTATAAACACAATGCATCAATAATCAAAATATCCGTTTCAAATTCTAAACAGTTATTTGCAGTCCCTTTTACCTTCTGTGTAAAAAAAATAATAATAATAATAAAAAAAAATAAGAGGGTCTCCTGCATACAGTACTGATGTTTGAGCATCATCATTTCTGGACGTAAATGCAGGCATTTGTGTTACACGTATTCACACATTTTTGTGCATACAATACATTCCTTATCGCAAAATCTGTGAAAATTCTAAGGGCCATATTCACGAATAATTACGGCGGCGTAACGTATCCTCTTTACGTTACGCCGCTGCAAGTTTTCGGCGCAAGTGCTTGATTCACAAAGCACTTGCCTGTAAACTTGCGGCGGCGTAGCGTAAAGCCGTCCGGCGCAAGCCTGCCTAATTCAAATGGGGCGTGTACCATTTAAATTAGGCGCGTTCCCACGCCGAACGTTCTGCGCATGCTCCGTTAGGAAATTTCCCGTCGTGCTTTGCGCGAAATTACGGCGCCCCGACGTGTTTTTTGAACGGCGACGTGCGTTACGTCCTTTCGTATTCCCGGACGTCTTACGCAAAAAAAAAAATTTGAAAATCGACGCGGGAACGGCGGCCATACTTTAACATGGCTGGTCTAAATCTAAGCCATGAAATAGCAGGCTTAAGATTGCGACGGGAAAAACCGACTAGCGACGACGTAAGAGAATGCGACGAACGCGCGTACCTTCGTGGATCGCCGTAAACAGCTAATTTGCATACCCGACGCTGGAAAATGACGCAAACTCCACCCAGCGGCCGCCGGAGAATTACACCTACGATCCAAAGGCGTAAGAAGCCATACGCCTGTCGGATCTATGCCAAAAGCCGTCGTATCTTGGTTTGAGGATTCCAAATCAAGATACGACGCGGCAAATTTGAAAATACGCCGGCGTATCAGTAGATACGCCGGCGTATTTCTGCTGTGAATCTGGCCCTAAATATTTATGCTCATTTGCGCATACATTAGCAAAAGACTGACCGGGAATACGTAGCGCTTGGTTACGCACCTGTGTGTACAGGCACATTGTATACAATTGGCTGCATTTTAAATCAGTAAACAAAAAATGCTTTACTGAGCTTTTTCAAGCTGTAGCATGCAAGAAATTATAACCACCAGAATTGCTGAAAAGTGCTCAACCCAAGGTCGCCTTGAACAGACCCTGTTGCTAGCTGGCAATAGTGAAATTAAAGTAACACTATGAAATAGGATGGTTAGGTGGTTTATACTTGTCTGGCGGTGGGAGAGTTAAATTGTTGCTGTCTTTATAAACTCTGGGTGCCACAGCTACCTGACGCTTGAACATGTCACCGCATCCCCACTTGGCACTGTGGTTCCTCCCACCAACCCCTACTGCTTTCTGAAGGAAAATCCTTAGTTTTACCAGTCACAGCATTTCTACCAATCTTCCATTATAGCAACACAAAACATTGTTGAATAAATACTGATGCGCTCCTATTAACTCATGTGCAATGTGAATCGTACATATACAATTAAGCAAAAAAAACCTGGTGAAGAAACTCTTAATATATGCGAGTAGATCATGAAAAGGTCCTGATGATTGAATCAGCCAGTCTGAAGTGATCCTGCCCTAATTGCCAAGCTCTCACTTCAATGTGATCAGGTTACAACAACCTCCAGCAGCGATCAGATGTTTCCAGTTTCATTCAGTCACATGCAAACGGGGAGGAAAGGAAACATAGCGCAATATTGTACCATATAGATGTGGATAAAGGCTGCACTTAGCGCACTCACGTATCCTCGCTTATGTTATAGACAGGATATGTTGCCGCTCAGTTTAAGTGGACTCCTCACTCGGGATAGAGATCCGATGGTCCGTCACTGTAGGCTCCTCCCCCACATGTATCATCACTCGTCACGTGACTTAGTCATGGGTATTCTGGGTGATCGCTGCTGGAGGTTGTTGTAACCTGATCACATTGAAGTGAGAGCTTGGCAATTAGGGAAGGATCACTGCAGACTGGCTGATTCAATCATCAGGACTTTTTCATGATCTACACATATATTAAGAGTTTCTTCGCCAGGTTTTTTTGCTTGATTGTATATGTACGATTCACATTGCACATGAGTTAATACGAGCGCATCAGTATTTATTCATTTATCATTTGGTTTAGTTCACCGTTTGATTGCTGCTGTATTATTTAGTTATTTTTTGTGTGGTTTCTTTGAGATTATTTGTTAGTAGCGCTGTAGTCCTTTTCACTATACAAAACATTGTTGGTTCCTCCTTCTACAGGAAAAACTAGCAGAATATTAAAAAGCTCCTCCAACCCCCTCATCCCTCTGACTAAAATTCAATGCTGGAATGGAAAAAAATGCCCGTGCTCTAGCTCTAGAACAGTGCTCTCCAAACTGTGGCCCATGGGCTGAATGTGGCCCTTTGCTAGCTTTATCTGTCCATTGGAGCACTAATCCTCCCACTGACACCAACAAGGAGGCACCATCTATTCCACTGACACCAATAGTGGGGAACCATTCCTCTCACTGAGACCAGCAATGGGGCAAAAGTCCTTCCACTGATAAACAATTGGGCACAATTCCTCCAACTAATACCAACGATGGGGCAAAATCCCCCCAACCAAAACCAATGATGGGGCACAATTCCTCCAACTAGTATGCAATTTTGTTTTACCGATGCTGGCCGCCCTAAGGTCTGAAGGGCAGTAAACCAACCCTTTGTTTAGAAAGTTTGGAGACCCCTGCTCTAGAAGGTAGAGGAAGATGTTTTTGTAACCGTATTCCTCACTCTGGCATGTTACAGTGCTCTCTTCTTCTCCCCAATGCTCGAGGCGGTTTATAGTCACTCACCACCATCATGTACAATGCTAGACTGTTAGACGAAACAATGTTTACACCCACAAGGAAAAGAAAAAAATAATTCTACGCCTTAGCAAATTTTCCTGGGAGCATCTCCCCCTTTTTTTTATCATATTTTTGAAAAGAAATTGTTAGTTACACTCTGAACAGCCTTTTTCTCGTAGTATTTTTCGCACAAGATCCAGGCTATCAAATGAAGGTTCCAGTCTGTGGTGGGCTACTGGTCCCTGAAGAAGAAGATCTTTGCGGACTGCCAGAGAGGCCAAGGGTGGCAAATCAACATTCTCTGCAGGTCTGCAAAGCAAGTTCTTCTGGGCCATCAAGGCTTTATCAATAGGAGCATCAACTTGGACAGACTTAGGTTTTAAAGCACTCGGGAAATCACTGAAAGAGGAGGAAAAGCATACCCTAGGTAGAAATCCCAATTTTGGGATTGGGCATCTATTCTCCAAGAATCGTTTTCTTTTGCCAGTGAAAAGAAATGCTTTTACCTTCTGGTTTCTTCTCTCCAAACAAATCTACAGCAGACATCCCCCATTTGCTGGCAATCTGCAGAAAAACATCTTAAATTGAGCTGCCAGTTGCTGTGGTTAATTGCTTTGCGACTGAGAAAGTATGTTATAAATTCTCTTCTGCCCAAGACGAAGTCTCCTGAGCTACTTGCAATAAGGTGGGGGACCTTGTACCTCCTGGTGATGTAAATAAGCCACATTGCCAGAATATATATTAAAAAACTTCATGATCTTGATCCACAGCCCAAAAAAAACAATAACACTTCTAATTTGTCAAAGGGAGAGTGTTGTTGGGCTGCCATTGAAGCATCATCATCATCATCATCGAACCCATTCAATGAATTTCATGATATCTCTTTAAATGAGCACTCATAATGAAGTGACTTGAGTTTCCATCCTGAACCTTTTTTTCTGGAAGAAAAAACTTCTGGGCTACTCGGTGGCCTAAGAAAATGTGATTTTCCCTAGAATTAGCAAGGATTTTCCTTTGTTGGCCAGCCACCCCAGCTTTGGTGGGGTGAAGAGTATATTTTGGAGGTCCTATATGGCCTTCTCTTCTAATGGTGTAAAGGAGTAGACTAAGAAACTAGAAAAATTCCCTTTAGACAAACATAACTTCCCCTAGATTTTGGTGAAAATTCTGGGGGCTACCGAGAGACAAAACAGCAAGGCACAGAACTTCCAGTGACAAACGTCCTGCTCGGTCATAAAAGTAACCTCAGAAACTTTTGGTGCACTTGATGAATCAGGACATGCAAGTATGCACCCTGTAACTTCAAAGTGATCCCCTGTAGGAGAGTTTGCACACTGTGTAAAAATGTTGTTTCATACATTTTTTGGACAATTTCTTGAAACTGATCTCATGGTGTTTTCCTGGTGGTTTTTGGACAAGAAACACATTATAAGGCCAATAACCTCAAAGGATTTGGTTCTCCAGTACTGAAAGGACTTCCTGCTGAACAAATGCATCTATACAGTCCTTTAGAGTGGTTACCTTTAATTGGGTCTTAGGCAACCTGAGGAAGACAATGGTTTATGAGAGATGGGGGGGGGGGGGGGGGGGGTTCAAAACGTCAGACATTACTCTACCATCACAAGTTGTATGTTAAATGACCTGCCTGATAATTCACCCCGCAGTTGGTAAAATTGGGACAGCCTCCCGATGCCAATCCTGGTATCACTTGGCATCTTTATTGGCATGATCTGAAGGAGTAAAAGCAGCAAACTTCTTAACCTTCGTTTTACTAAAGGCTTTTGCTCTTGAATTTTAGATTGTTGGGACTGGTTTTGTGAGCCAAAAACAAAGCTTTGGGTTCATTTGACTTTTTCAAAAACGTAAGCTTTTCCAACTAGCTGGATAGAACAGTATCCAACCCAGAACCAATTAGTAAGTTACCCTTAAAAGGGACTCAGCATAACTTGGGAGTTTGAAGTTATGTCTCAATTACAATACTTCAGCCAGACATCTCTCCTAGAATGTATTAATGAAGCGAAGCTAGCAGAGGCCTTGACAGACCGCCGCCAAATCAGCCAGATAAGCGACTGCTTTTCCAACTTTGAACAGGAAATTTAGGACCCATTCAGCTGCAACAGCAGAATGGCAACAGGGTTCCAGGCTCTGAATCCATATTCCAGCATCCAGTACTGGAATGGTCCACCCAACAAAACAAGTCCTGACCTTGAGGAGAAAGAGCGAGTGGCACAAGAGCATGTGATCAGGTAAGTTACCACAAATGCTAGGGGGTTTTCACTGCCATAAACCAACAATAGAGAACTGAGAACAAGTATAGGGAGGTAGTTCAAAGCACTGCCACTGACCACCAATGAGGGTGGGGGAGGGGGTAAATACTACTGTCTCGGAAATCAATGCTAGGGATTATTATTGTGGTCACTGATACCAATGTAGGGTTTTTTATTGCGGTCTTTGACACCGATGCTGAGAGGTTATTATTGGGACCATCCAGATCAATACTGGGGGTATTATTATACTCAGACACCAATTCGTTTTTTTTTTTTAGTGGCCACAGATGACGATGCTGGGGGGGGGTCTTTATTGTAGTCACTAACACCAATGTTTTTTGTTTTTTTTATTGTGGCCACTGACACCAAAGAGAACAAAACACAACATAACATTTTGTATATCTGTATTCAATTAATACATATATTGATCGTATATCAATTCCTTTTTTATTTCACATGCCTTGTTTACAGTATCCACACGTACATGCAGACTAAGCCATCAAATAAAAGTGAAATTAAAAAAAAAGTTCGCAATCTCCAACTTCAGGTTATATTGCACAGCCCACACAAGGAAGCTAGATATCAATTTTCTGTAAAATGACTAAAAGGATATTGGGCTAAATGCCAAAGAAAAGTTGAATTTGCAGGTAATGCCTCGTACACACGGCCGGACTTTCCGAGAAAAAAAGTCTGACGGGCTTTTTTCCCCCCTCAAAGTTCGACCGTGTGTAGCCTCCATCCGACTTTTTTTTGTCGGAAGTCCAACGGACCTTAGATAGAGAACCTGGGGCAGACCCTCAAAGAAATTACGCCGGCGTATCTCTTGATACGCCGCGTAATTTCAAATTTCCTGCGTTGTATCTATGTTTTGGTATCCACAAAACAAGATACGACGGCATCTGGGTTAGATCCGACAGGCGTACGTCTTAGTACGCCGTCGGATCTTAGATGCAATTTTCCAGTGGCCGCTAGGTGGCGTTTCAGTCGTATTCCGCGTCGAGTATGCAAATTAGCTATTTCCGACGATCCACGAACGTACGAGCGGCCGTCGCATTTTCTTACGTTGTTTCCGTTCGGCTTTTACCGGCGTATAGTTAAAGCTGCTATATGGTGGCGTACTCAATGTTAAGTATGGCCGTCGTTCCCGCGTCTAATTTTGAAAATTTTACGTTGTTTGCGCAAGTCATCCGTGAATGGGGATGGATGCCATTTACGTTCACGTCGAAAACAATGACGTCCTTGCGACGTCATTTGGAGCAATGCACCCTGGGAGTTTTTACGGACGGCGCATGCGCAGTTCGTTCGGCGCGGGGACGCGTTTCATTTAAATTAAACAAGCCCCCTCCCCGCCTAATTTGAATTCCGCCGCGAGAGATACACTACACCGCCGTAACTTACGGCGCAAATTCGTTGAGATTCAAACCAACTCAAAGTAAGTTACAGCGGAGTAGCGTATTTGACATCTGCGCCGGGCGCAGCGTATGCATGTGGATCTGCCCCCCTGTCTCTATTTTTCCGTCAGACTTCCAACGGACTCACTGCGGACTTTTGCATGGTCAAAAGTCTGACCATGTGTACAAGGAATTAGAGTTTATAATTGTGGTCAACGGTTAATTTGCTGGCAAAGGTCTAAGCTTGGGAACTTCACATAATGGGAAGGTACAAAAAGTAAGGTATATTCAGTATTGATGGTTTTACCATTTTGATATTCTGAACTTCCTGTAGCTCGTTAAACATACCACATTATCTTTGTGGCTTAGTTCTAATTAAGTTAAAGTTTTGGCAAGATTTTGACTTTTACATGTACCAATTGCCTATAGAAACATGGTTCTCTGCGTACATTTGCATTGTGCATGCTCTAATAACTGCATAAGCCGAGAGTGTATGATCTGGTAAGTGACCACAAATGCTGGGTGTTAAATTTCACTGTTATTGACCACCAATGCTGGGGGGGGGGATGTTATATAAAACACTGCCACCGATCACCAATGTTGGGTTAAATAGCACCTATACTGAGAACGAGTGCAGGGGAGTGGTTCAAAGCTCTGACACTGACCACCAAATAGGGGGGTAAATAGTACTGCTTCAATTGTCAATGATAGGGGATATTATTGTGGTCACTGATACCAATTTAGGTTTTATTATGGCGGACGCTGACACCAATAATACTAAAGGGGTTATTGTTATTACTACCAAGACCAATGCAGGGGGTATTATTACATCCACGAACACTAATGTTGGGGGTTATTATTACAGCCACCGATACAAAAGCTGGGGGTTAATATTTCAGTCACTGACACCAATATTGGGGATTGTTATTATGGCCACTGATAACAATGCCAGGGGGTTTAGGCTGAATGTCGATGCATCTCCCAGCAGGGGTCCTGTGTGTCCTGGTTCACCGTTTCAGGTCCGATTTCAGCCCGAATTTTGGGCTAAATTTGGACCTGAAACAGACCAAAAGACACACAGGGATCCTGTGCAAATTTGCACCGGAGTCGCATCAGAGATATGTGAACCGGCTCCATAGAGAGCCTGTTACATTGTCCTGCTATTGCGAACTGGATGCGGAGATCCCACATTCAATTCACAATAGTTTGAACCCGGCCTTAAATGTGGCCACTAACAACAAAAACATTATTGCAGGGTTTGACAAATTTTCTTGGAATCTAGAAACCAGCTGAAAAAGTTAGGAGCCAGAAAACGCGTCCCGTCCCGCCAAGCTCGCGCGCAGAAGCGAACGCATTTGTGAGAAGCGCCTGCATATGTAAACGGTATTCAAACCACACATGTGAGGTATCGATAGAGCTAGAGCAATAATTCTAGCCCTAGACCTCCTCTAACTCAAAACATGCAACATGTAGAATTTTTTAAAACGTCATCTATAGAGATTTTAAAGGGTAAAAGTTTGTCGCCATTCTATGAGCGGATGCAATTTTGAAGCGTGACATGTTGGGTATTAATTATCTTTCACAATATAAAAAAAAATTGGGCTGACTTTACAGGTGTCTTATTTTTTAATAAAAAAAAAAAGTGTATTTTTTTCCCAAAAAAGTGCGCTTGTAAGGCCGCTAAGTTGTCAAATAAAGGTGAAAATACCAACTTTAGCAATCTTTGACTTTAGTATAATTTGCACAGCCCAGACAAGGAAGTTAGATACCGATTTTCCGTAAAATGACTAATAGGACATTGGGCTAAATGCCAAAGAAAAAAGTTAAAGCTGCAGGTAAGGAAATCATGATCTTGTTCCACCGGTCTTATACATTTGCTGGCAATGATCTAATCTAGGAAACTTCATGGTCATATGTACATAAAAAGGTAAGGTAAGTTTTACCTTTTAATTTTCTGGGACTTCCTGTACCTCTACATTACACTACATTCTCGTGGTGGCTTAGTTATTATAATTATATTAAAGTTTTGGCATGAGTTTAACTTTTACCTCCGATAACTGGCTATAGACACTAAAGCCTGGTACACAATTTTTTTTTCATTAAACCCAGCGAACTGAATGAAAAAAAACTGACTGATATTTTTTACCATTGTATTTATTTTTTTATAATTTTTTTTTCCCCTTTTACAATCTTTAATTTTTTTAAATAGAAGGAATATTTATTGATATAAAACAGCAGTATACATGTGAATGTTACAATTTTTTTTTTTTTTTACAAGCCCCGTTGGTGGGCTTTGGTGAAATATCAGGGGTCTAAACAGCAGGAAACACCACTGACCACTAATAACGCATCGGTTGTTAAGGAGGGAGCAGCCGTCCGCTCCTTAACAACCATGTTGTTTGCTGGTTCCTTAAATATCGCATGCTGCTTAGAAAATGCTGCATCCAAATTTGAATTCCATGGAAAACTGCAGGTACAATGCACTGCGGTCAAACCGCAGAGTGGCAGTGTGCAACTGGCCTAATGCTGCATATTAGATTTGCCAAGTTCACACCAGCGGGTATAATGTGCACTTGCTGGTGTGTTTTTTGTAGGGGCAACGTTATTTATGTTGTTACAAGACATTGCAGTGTTTTTTTTGTTTTTTTTTATTGTTCACAAGATGCAGACATGTTGCATTTTTCACAGAAACCAACTCATATGTATGGTGCGAACGCAATTGTTTTCTATGTGCCATTGCATTGACCAATGCAGGTCACAGCAACTGGTGTGAATGAGAATGTGAATTTGTTTGCCGATCACATTGGGGGTCAATAGAGAGAGACTTGGCAGGTGGAGACTGGTGGAATTAAACTCATCGTTTACAGGAAACAGGATATAGATAAATACTTGAACTAATTTCTGGCATGGAAATCCCATTGATGATGGTGTTCTTCTAAATGGAATTTACAGTCTTGTGCAAAATTTGTTCAGGTTTAAAAAAAAAATTCTGCCAAACACGCACAATATCTAATCTGGTAATAAATCATATTTCTAAGCAGCCTTTTTGTTTGAGTTCAAAATATCAAACCGGAAAACTACAGTTGTGTGACCACAACTCCTTGGCATATCAGGAAAAGACACAGCATGGTTCCTACAGACTCCCGAGAACAGAAATTTCTGGTAGTCCAGTATAGGAAATCAGTAAGGCTGGATTAACACTTTGGAATTATAGGTACTGCAAGGCACAACAGTGGATGAACTGTGGTGCCATTCAAGCGAATGGCACCCAAGCACACATTTCCCATTGTTTTAAATGGTAAGGAGCGGTATACACGCTGCTCCTCTCACCGCTCCAAAGATGCTGCTGGCAGAAGATTTTTATCTCTCCCGCCAGCGCATCGCCTCAGTGTGAAAGCCCTCGGGCTTTCACATTGAGTATGCAGTGCAGGAGTTTTTCAGGCGGTATAGCAGCGCTATTTTTAGCGCTGTACCGCCTGAAAAACTCCTCAGTCGAAAAGGGGTCTAAGGATGGCGAGCAGAAAAACCCATGGTGCCCATGTGTGCATAGCCAAATCTGAAATTAAGGAAATAATTCTAGGACCTTCATTTATGGTAAACTCCAAGGGCCATTTTCACAGAAGAAATACGAGGGCGTATCTCCTGATACGCCGTCGTATCTCCTGTCGTATCTATGCGGCTGATTCATAGAATCAGTTACGCATAGATAGCCCTAAGATCCGACAGGTGTAATTGACTTACACCGTCGGATCTTAGGATGCAATTCTTCGGCCGCCGCTGGGTGGAGTTTGCGTCGTTTTCCAGCATCGGGTATGCAAATGAGGTTTTACGGCGATCCACGACGGTTTTCGCGTTCGTTACGTCGTCGCTAGTAATTGTTTCCCGTCACAAAGTTAGGCCTGCTTTAACATGGCTTAACTTTAGATGAGCCATGTTAAAGTATGGCCGTCGTTCCCGGGTCGAATTTTTATTTTTTATTGCGTAAGACGTCCGGGAATACGAAAGTACGTTACGCACGTCGCCGTTCAAAAAAATGACGTCACTTCGCGCAAAGCACGGCGGGAATTTCAAAACGGAGCATGCCCATTTGAATTAGGAGGGCTTGCGCCGGACGCCTTTACGGTACACCGCCGTAAGTTTACACACAAGTGCTTGGTGAATCAGGCACTTGCGCGGAAAACTTGCGGCGGTGTAACGTATAGACGATACGTTACGCCGCCGCAAGGATATGTGAATCTGGCCCCAAGTTTCTGACCTGTAAAGAAAAGTTTGACGTGTCGCGGGCACACTCAGTTTTGAATCCTGACACATCTGTCTTATATTTATTTGACTCATTCATATTTAACAGAAAATGTGTAGATTTTATTGAATTAGTGTGCACTAAAATTAGTTTGAGAGTATTTTTTCGGTAATAATAGTTTTGCAAAATAGGTGTGCAAATATACAAAAAAGCATCTATTATTTTATTTAGAAAAATGTATAATAATGTTTTGAGGTTTAAAGTGAAACTTCATCTGAAGAGATACAGTGGGGCAAAAAAGTATTTGGTCAGCCACCAATTGTGCAAGTTCTCCCACTTAAAAAGATCAGAGGCCTGTAATTGTCATCATAGGTATACCTCAACTATGATGCCGCGTACACACGGTCGTTTTTTGTGATGAAATAATACGACGTTTTTCTAACTTCATCATAAAAAACGACGTTGCCCACACACACACACCATCATTTTCTGAAAATGCTCTAGCAAAGCGGGGTTACGTACAACATGTACGACGGCACTCTGTTCCATTCAAGCTCCAGTCTTATAACTTGCTTCTGAGCATGCGCGGGTTTAAAACTTTGTTTTAGCCCACACACGATCATTTTTTATGACACAAAAAACGACATTTTGAAAAACGACATAAAAAATTTAAGCATGTTCGAATTTTTTTTTAAGACAAAAAAACAATGTGAAGCCCACACACGATCATTTTAAATTATATATAATATATTGCGCTGAGTATTAACTAAGATAATGTGAAAACCCCAAAATATACGTGATTCAATATATACACAAATCCACAAACAAAGGAAAGACAATTAGTCCAGTGGATACACCAGAGTTTCTTCCGTGCACAACACCCTGTGTAATGATTGAGAGATGTTTGATCTAATCACACTATGCAGACTTCTGTTTCATATGTGCAGCACTTCCTCCACACTGATACAGCTCATAGAAGAAACAAGAGAAAAATCTTCATAGCGCAAATAGCATGAACAAATATAGGTAGAAAATTTCAGACTAGGTCTCACTCACGAATCCGCCGAGTTAAAACCAGCATTTAGGACAACCTAGCACCAATCCTTCAAATTTGGCCGCTCAGCGTCTCTGATGAACTCTCCTCATTCGGATCTGCGATCCGTCCCGCTCGTAACTCCTCCCCCACGCGTTACGTCACTAGACACGTGACTTAATCATGATTAAGTCACGTGTCTAGTGACGTAACGCGTGGGGGAGGAGTTACGAGCGGGACGGATCGCAGATCCGAATGAGGAGAGTTCATCAGAGACGCTGAGCGGCCAAATTTGAAGGATTGGTGCTAGGTTGTCCTAAATGCTGGTTTTAACTCGGCGGATTCGTGAGTGAGACCTAGTCTGAAATTTTCTACCTATATTTGTTCATGCTATTTGCGCTATGAAGATTTTTCTCTTGTTTCTTCTATGAGCTGTATCAGTGTGGAGGAAGTGCTGCACATATGAAACAGAAGTCTGCATAGTGTGATTAGATCAAACATCTCTCAATCATTACACAGGGTGTTGTGCACGGAAGAAACTCTGGTGTATCCACTGGACTAATTGTCTTTCCTTTGTTTGTGGATTTGTGTATATATTGAATCACGTATATTTTGGGGTTTTCACATTATCTTAGTTAATACTCAGCGCAATATATTATATATAATTTTCTGCACCATTTGTTTGACTTACATCACTTTATTGCTGCGTTTATTATTTGGTTATTTTGTTAATGACATTTTTTTAAATATTTAACTAGCGCTGTAGTATCATTTTTACAGATCATTTTAAATTAAGTTTTTAAAAACGTCGTTTTATTTCATCACAAAAAATGACCGTGTGTACGCGGCATGAGACAAAATGTGGAAACAAATCCAGACAGACAATCACATTGTCTATTTGGAAAGAATTTATTTGCAAATTATGGTGGAAAATAAGTATTTGGTCTCCTCTACAAACAAGCAAGATTTCTGGCTCTCACAGACCTGTAGCTTCTTCTTTAACCTCTTGACCACTGGGCACTTAAACCCCCTTCCTCACCAGACCAATTTTCAGCTTTCGGTGCTCTCACAATTTGAATGACAATAACTCAGTCATACAACATTGTGCCCATCTGAAATTTTTGTCCTTTTTTCCCCACAAATAGAGCTTTCTTTTGGTGGTATTTGATCACCTCTGCGGTTTTTATTTTTTGCGCTATAAAAGAAAAAACACTGAAAATTCTGTAAAAATAAACAATAAAATTCTCGTTTGTCATATTAGCAGGTATTGCGGAGTATGGGGGGTATTGCAGAGTATGGGGGGTATTGCAGAGTATGGGGGGTATTGCAGAGTATGGGGGGTATTGCAGAGTATGGGGGGTATTGCAGAGTATGGGGGGTATTGCAGAGTATGGGGGGTATTGCAGAGTATGGGGGGTATTGCAGAGTGTGGGTGGTATTGCAGAGTGTGGGTGGTATTGAAGAGTGTGGGTGGTATTGAAGAGTGTGGGTGGTATTGAAGAGTGTGGGTGGTATTGAAGAGTGTGGGGGGTATTGAAGAGTGTGGGGGGTATTGAAGAGTGTGGGGGGTATTGAAGAGTGTGGGGGGTATTGAAGAGTGTGGGGGGTATTGAAGAGTGTGGGGGGTATTGCAGAGTGTGGGGGGTATTGCAGAGTGTGGGGGGTATTGCAGAGTATGGGGGGTATTGCAGAGTATGGGTGTTATTTATTGCAGAGTATTGCACAGGGAGGGAGGGATGGATCTGTGACTGCATTTGTCACAGATCCATCCCACAGCAGCTGCTGCCGCTCTCCCCCCTCTCCTCTCACACTGTACCGATCGGTACAGAGAGGAGAGGGAGGAACCGGCGTCATTACATGACGCCGGTTTGTTTACAAGTGATCGCTCCGTCATTTGACGGAGCGATCACGTGGTAAACCGCCGCTATCAGCGGCGATTTACCGCGATCTGTGATGCGCCGGGTCTTCTAGACCCGGCGCTCACAGATGCTTCTGGGAGTGCGCCGCAGGGGGCGCGCGAGTGAAGCATTCTGGGAGGACGTCCCAGGGACGTCGTCCCGGAATAACTCCACCGCTCTGTAGACGTCTTTTGTCTATGGAGCGGTGGGGAAGTGGTTAAGAGGCTCCTCTGTCCTCCACTCATTACCTGTATTAATTGCACCTGCTTGAATTTGTTATCAGTATAAAAGACACCTGTCCACATCCTCAAACAGTCACACTCCAAACTCCACTATGGTGAAGACCAAAGAGCTGTCGAAAGGACACCAGAAACAAAATTGTAGACCTGCACCAGGCTGGGAAGACTGAATCTGCAATAGGCAAGCAGCTTGGTGTGAAGAAATCAACTGTGGGAGCAATAATTGGAAAATGGAAGACATACAAGACCACTGATAATCTCCCTTGATCTGGGGCTCCACGCAAGATCTCACTCCGTGGGGTCAAAATGATCACAAGAACGGTGAGCAAAAATCCCAGAACCACACGGGGGACCTAGTCAATGACCTGCAGAGATTTGGGACCAATGTAACAAAGGCTCCCATCAGTAACACACTACGCCGCCAGGGACTCGGATCCTGCAGTGCCAGACGTGTCCCCCTGCTTAAGCCAGTACATGTCCGGGCCCGTCTGAGGTTTGCTAGAGAGCATTTGGATGATCCAGAAGAGGATTGGGAGAATGTCATATGATCAGATGAAACCAAAGTAGAACTGTTTGGTAGAAAACACAACTCGTGTTTGGAGGAGAGAGAATGTCGAGTTGCAACCAAAGAACACCATACCTACTGTGAAGCATGGGGGAGGCAACATCATGCTTTGGGGCCGTTTCTCTGCAACGGGAACAGGACAACTGATCCCTGTACATGAAAGAATGAATGGGGCCATGTATCGTGAGATTTTGAGTGCAAACCTCCCATCAGCAAGGGCATTGAGGATGAAACGTGGCTGGGTATTTCAGCATGACAATGATCCCAAACACACTGCCCGGGCAACGAAGGAGTGACTTCGTAAGAAGCATTTCAAGGTCCTGAAGTGCCCTAGCCAGCCTCCAGATCTCAATCCCATAGAAAACCTTTGGAGGTGAAAGTCTGTGTTGCCCAGCGACAGCCCCAAAACATCACTGCTCTAGAGGAGATCTGCATGGAGGAATGGGCCAACATACCAGCAACAGTGTGTGACAACCTTGCGAAGACTTACAGAAAACGTTTGACCTCTGTCATTGCCAACAAAGGATATAAAACAAAAGTATTGAGAAGAACTTTTGATATTGACCAAATACTTATTTTCCTTCAGAATTTGCAAATAAGACAATGTGATTGTCTGGATTTGTTTCCACATTTTGTCTCTCGTAGTTGAGGTATACCTATGATGACAATTACAGGCCTCTCTCATCTTAAGTGGGAGAACGTGCACAATTGGTGGCTGACCAAATACTTTTTTGCCCCACTGTATGTTTTGCTTATCCACCTCCTTCCTCCTCCTTGTAAACATTTTACTTTTTCTGGGAGTGGGTATCTAGCTTTGACAGTTTGCCGCATCCCAGCCCTGATCTGTGACATGTCCCAGGAGGCTGTGGGACCATTCAAAAAGCAAGTGTGTCTCGTGCAATGCACAGTGGGGAGCCAGCCGGCTTCCTACAGTCAACAGGGTGACGCTGGGGACCCCAGGACTGGTGAAGAACAGGCCCAGGATGAGGACAGTGCTGGATTTCTGGGCTGGTAAGTGTCCTTTTATTACAAGTCAGCAACTACAATTTTTGCAGCTGCTGACTTTAATATTTTTTTTGAAGAACACCGGAGATCCTCTTTGAAGTGTAATTTCCTGTAAAAATGCACATTTAAAATGTTTTTGCAAAATAAAAGGCTCTGGCAGGGAAAAAAGGTTAGAGCCGTGTTTCATTTTTAACCTTTCAATGGATTAGTAATTTTTGGCATGCCAATCTTGTGATACACAGACATCTGTTGGAATGGTCACTGCTACTTCCTGACTTACTATTACTAGGTCAGCTTTTCAGCTTCCTAATAAATGTACAGAGGTGATGGTACCGATTCATTGTACAGTGATCTGGCTGCAAGCTGAGGGGTGACATACTTGAATTGGGAAATACGTGTGTCCCCTGTCTAGCTACACAGGGGGTAATCCACAAAGATCCGGCGTAACTTAATTTTTCCCATTTAAGTTACACTGCCTTAAAATTTCTACCTAAGTGCCCGATCCACAAAGCACTTACCTAGAAATTTTTGGCTGTGTAACTTAAATTCCGCCGGCGCAAGGCGTTCCTCTTTTCATGGGGGCGATTCCCATTTAAATTAGGCGCGCTCCCGCGCCGGCCGTACTGCGCATGCCCGTGACGTCATTTTCCCGACGTGCATAGCACGAAATTACGTTACGCCGAGCTTTGTGGATTGCGACGGGTCAATAAAGTTGCGTCGGGAAAAAAAAAAAAGATACGGCGCGAAAAAAAAAATTCAAAACAAAAAAAAAATCACGTCGCTGGACAGAAGGGTCTGCTTTTACAAGGTGTAAACAGTTTACACTTTGTAAAAGCAGCCCTAATTTTGCATTTGCAAACTAAAACTTACGGAGAAAAAACGAAGCTGAAAAGTGCTAATTTGCATACCCGAGGCGGCATTTCGACACGAAATTGCCCCCAGCGGCGGATGTGGTACTGCATCCTAAGATCCGGCAGTGTAAGTCCCTTACACATGCCGGATCTTCTGCCTAACTATGGAAAACTGATTCTGTGGATCAGTTCCATAGTTAGGACCAGGGATACGACGGAGTAACAGGAGTTACGCCGGCGTATCCCTTTTGAGGATCTGGCCCACAGTGTGCAAAACATGCATAAAGCAAAAGATTAATTGGCTAGAATTACAAAGTTTTGTTTTAAGCCAGAACTCCTTCCCCAAACCCACTCTATCCAAAACTGAGCTCATAATATTTAGCCCCTCCCCTGAATTCTCCTTCGAGATCAATGCCACAACTATCAGTCCCCTTCCCGCATGCCAGGGTGTTAAAGGTAGTCCTGGATTCTGAACTCTCATTTTGACCCCACATCCAATCACTGTCCTTGCCGCCTCGACCTCTGTAACATCTCCAAAATACACTCCTTAACCAACGACACGACAAAACGAAGAATTCACTCCCTGGTTCTCTCACTTAGATGAGATATCTCAACTCGCTCCTCGTTGGTCTTTTACATAGGCAATCATCCCTTCAGTTCAACAAGAATGCCAGTGCCAGAATTTTCTACCTTACCAACCAATCGGTGTCTGCTACCCCTCTCTGACAATCACTTCATTAGCTTTCGCTCACACAACGGATGAAGTCCAAAACACCAACACTGCCTATAAAGCCATTTTACAAGTGTTTTCCTAGCTATATCACCTTATCTCAACATACCAACCAAACCGCTCTTTGCTCCCAAGACTTCCTACTCTCTAGCTCCCTTGTCACCCTCTTGATGCTCGCCTCCAGGACTTCTCCAGAGCCTCTCCCATCCTTTGGAACTCCTTCCCCCCCAATTTGTCTGACTATTTTCTACTATATCCACCTTTAGGTGATCCCTGAAAAACCCATCTCTTCAGGGAGGCCTCTCCTGTCTAACTAAAAAACTGAACTTTTACTCTCTCTGTCAGCTCATCCCTTACAATTTTTACCCTTTGTATTCCTTGAGTCTTTTCTATAGATTGTAAGCTCTAGCGAGCAGGGCCCTCTGGATCCCTTTGTATTTTAACCATACTGTCTTCCTTAATTATGTAAAGTGCTGTGCGAACTGTTGGCACTATATAAATCTTGCAAAGAGATAATAACTATCTTCAAATTTGTCCTGGTCAGTGACTTAGAAAGCATTAAAGCCAATCAACCAACATGACAGCTAGGCAGCTGGAACATTAGAAAGGAGGACAGCAACTTCAGGCCGCGTACACACGATCGGTCAAAACGGACTGAAGTTCCGTTTTCATCGGTCCAAACCGATCGTGTGTGGGCCCCCATTGGTCAGTTATCCTTCGGTCAAAAAAATGAGAACTTGCTTTAAAATTGAACCGATGGACGCCTAACCGATAGGTCAAAACCGATCTTTAGTATGCAAAAGCATTGGTTAAAAACCAGCGCATGCTCAGAATCAAGTCAACGCATGCTTGGAAGCATTGAACTTCCGTTTTTTTCAGCACGTCGTGTTTTACGTCACCGCGTTCTGACACGATCGGTTCATTAACCGATGGTGTGTAGGCACATCAGACCATCAGTCAGCTTCATCGGTTAACCGATGACAACGGTCCTTCGGACCGCTCTCATCGGATGGACTGATCGTGTGTACGCGGGCCTCAGTCTCCATACATCCCTCAACACAGGCTTTAGTACTACCAGTAGAGGTACCTGTACTTTCACCCAATACTGTACTGTAATATTTTACAAGACCATTTTTTATGATTATGTTTAACTTGAAAACATAATAGTAAACATAATAGTCCTATTTTTCACTGATGTTCAGATATTACCTACTGAAAAGGCTGGGGCTAATGACAATTCTTGCTAGCTGACTTGGCGTGACCTACAGCACTAAATATAGGAATATACATTAAACAACTGAGGATGCTTGAAAAAATACAAGGTTGTGGGCACTAATAATAGTGAACACAAGTTATATTCAGTAGAAGAAACGGATGATTATTTTTTTTTGTGCACGTTTTGTGTCACTGTGTGATCAGTAGGGTGCCGGTCCTCGGTCTTGGGAGTGGGTGGACATGGCCTTCTGGCTTAGTCTGCCTGCTCTCATGGGGTCTCCCTTCGGGGGAGCCCCACCTAGTACTGGGAGGGTTCTGTTTCAGCAGTCCCTCCGAGGAAGTTGGGTCCGTGTCGGCTTTGGTTGCTCGGACCACAGTACCTCAGTCCCTGTCTGGAGCCTAACTCCCCGGGGGATCAGGGTTTTGGGTCCTTTCTTCACAGGAGGACCACTTGACGTTGCACCCGTCTGCACGTTTTTGTGAACACTCTTTATGTGTGTGCACATTTTTTCTGCACCGGGTGGAGTTTTTTGGGTGTGTTCACACGCCATAGGCTTTTGAAAAAAAATAAAATAAAATTATGTTCTGGGATGAAAGCTATATTATTTTAGTCTCCAATGAAACCCCTCCTGTAAGGACTCAGCTTCTTATTAGATCCTCTATAAATAAATAGAGAGAGTGGCTGTCCAGACACCTTCACAATGGAAAGCCATTTGCCACTATAGGTGCCTTTTATATGGTGGCAGATATAGCTGAAACTAGGGATGCATACCAACTCGCTGATACCAAATACCGATACATATTTTCAGCATTTAGGGAGGAGGAGGAGGAGGAGGAGGAACGCGGGGGGTCTCCAACATCTATCAGCGTGCTGTGTAATATTAAACACCTGGATGAGACCAAGTGATGAAACACAGCATTCCCAACACTCAGCACTGCTGGCCCCACATCTAGGAGGTCCATGCCATCATCCTACATCCTCTTCCTCCAGTCCCATGTTCCCCTCCTCCTGTAGTACATACAACACTGGCCGCTGTTCACCAACTCATAAGACCAGTATACTACGTGGTTGTGGCTTAGCCCTGTTTACTTGCATGGGTCACATTCAACAGCGGTGCTGCCCACCGAACATGACAAGTGGTATAATTCTTGCCATGCCTGCAAAGCATCACAACATGCGTACAGCCACCTCTACTGCTTAAAAGTAACTGTCAGGGGTGTACGCCTAAATTATGTCTTGCTGCAACTGTAAAGTCCATTTCAACATTTCTTTGGCACCCCTGGAAACTCAGGACTGCCATACCTTTCTGTATCCATTATTGTCAACTTTTGTACTCAGTCCAATGTACTGCGTTGTAACTATTAAAAGAACTCTATACATACAGCATATCATAGTAGTACTATACAGAATAGTACATTTATTAGAGTGAATTACATTGCAAAATAAATTGATGTAGCATAAACAGTTCCTCTTTGGGAAAGTGAAACAAGGAATTTGTTTGATCACTATAGGCAACAATTCTTTTGTTCCCATTTTCTTTTCTCAAGAATTGTCTACAGAGGCTTCATATTAGCTGCAGGATCTCAAAGGCAAAACACACACACACACGCAGGAAGCATTAGGAAAAAAGGACAGAACACACAGTCAACAAACACTACAACATCAGTCATAAGCAGCACTTCCTCATTGCTGAGGCATTCTGTATACAATATATTATGATTGGTTTCTGTGTGAAGTTTGATTTTATGGATAAGTGTATTTAAAAACAAAGTGCACTTATACTTGTTTGCCCCTTTACTCTAACCTTACCCATCCTCCCCCTCCACAGATGCATACTTACCTCAATTCAAAAGCCAAGGCTTTGCTGTTTGTTTACATGCAACATCACAAGTCTTCAGAGTCCTGGTTGCATCTGCACATTCTATGGGATCACATACGATCCTCTCCAGTCTCAGGACACATTCTCATAGAATTCCATAGGGCTGTGTTGTGCAGGGGCAGCCATGCCAATAAAGATTTGCACCAATGAATGTAAACAAACAGGAGCAGCGCCTGTGGAAGGGGACGGTAAGTAGGCACACAGCCTTAGTAGATTCATGCAAGATCTTTCTGGCAGCTCGATTTTCCATGCTGAACACATACATTCTGCCCCTGAGTCGCTGACTGCACACCATTGAAGTTTATATCTCCCAATCATTCATGCCGCAGCAACCTGAATGCACTAGGCAGCACATCGGTTCCATTTAGGCCCCATACACACGATAGAATCCATCCGCAGATAAATCCCAGCAAATGGTTTTCTGCGGATAGATCCTATGGTGTGTACACGCCAGCGGATCTGTTTCCGCGGAGAAATCTCCTCTGGGATGGATTCCAGCAGATCGGATATTTGCTGACATGCACAACAAATCCATCTGCTGGAATCCATCCCAACGGATGGATCCGCTCGTCTGTACAGACTCACCGGATCCATCCATCCAAAGGGATTCCCCGCACGCGTCGTAATGATTTGACGCATGCGTGGAATTCCTTATATGACAGCGTCGCGCCTGTCGCCGCGTCATAATCGCGGCGACGGCGCGACACGTCATCGCCAGAGGATTTCCGCGCGGATTTCAATGCGATGGTGTGTACACTCCATCGCATAGAAATCTGCGGAAATCTTTGAGAGGATTTATCCGTGGAAACGGTCCGCTGGACCGTATCCGCGGATAAATTCTCTCGTGTGTATGGGGCCTTACACTGCACACATGTAAACATTACTACAAACATTTACATAAAACAGAGAAACTATACACTCACTGGCCACTTTATTATTATTATTATTAGTTACACCCTACACCTTGCCAGTACCGGGTTGGACCCCCTTTTGCCTTCAGAACTGCCTTCATTCTTAGTGGGATAGATTCAACAAGGTGTTGGAAACATTCCTCAGAGATTTTGATCCATAGTGTTGTGGAAATTTAATGAAGATGTATTTAATATGTATTGTCATAGTGTCACCCATTGTTGGTTTTCCCGCAGCCCGCTCTAAGGCTGCTTTCACATTGAGGCGTGCAGCCGCGGTGACGGTATAGCCGCGCTATTTGTAGCGCGACTATACCGTCATATTTACCGCGATATTCGGGCACTAGCGGTGGTTTTAACCCCCGCTAGCGGCCGAAAAAGGGTCAATACCGCCAGCGTTGCGGGCGGTATTACCGCGCTTTCCCATTGATTTCAATGGGAAGGCGCGGTATAGGAGCGGTGAACACACCGCTCCTATACCGCGGTAAAGATGCGGCTAGCAGGACTTTTGGAGTGCTCCTGCTAGCGCACCGCTTCAATGTGAAAGCCTTCGGGCTTTCACATTGAAGACTACAGGGCAGGTTTTTTCATGCGGTATAGCAGCGCTATTTTTAGCGCTGTCCTGCATGAAAAACGCCTCAATGTGAAAGGGGCCTTAAGAGCTGACTGGGGCAGACAGACTGGTTGAGATACACTTCCTGATTTGGAGAAGGGTGTTTGTGGAGTGAGGGTGTCGGCCGGCAAAAGGGCCCCTGTGTCATGCACAGATATTCGCCTGTCGGGTGCGTCCACTCTGCAAACGCATTGTCAGTTTGGCTGGTGTGCGCTCCTGTCATCTCTCGGTGCCTGATCAACACTGTATTGTGATGTGAGCGTACACCTGCAGATAAGTTCCCTTCATCAGGAACTGTGTCCATTGGTTATTGTATTATTACTGTATCTTATTGTTATTGAATTATTACTGTATGGTTATTGTATTATTACTATATTGTATTGTTACTGTATTGTTATTGAATTACTGTATCCCTGTCGGAAGGATTTATCATGTGCTGCCAAATCCATTTATGGGCATCTGCTGTGTGGAGCCCCCACATGCTGTGTCCTGACTTCCCATGGAGGAGGTCACATGCTGTGACATCACTTCCTATGGTCACATGCTGTGATCTCCTCCAATCAGCTGTGGGCTGTGAAGGCTTTGGTGGTAATAAAAGGACGCTGGATGGGGGTCGGCGGCAGTCTGGTGAGGATGTCGAGATGAAAACAAGCTGATGGGTGATGGTGTCTTATTGTATGAATGGAAGGAGATGAATGGTGAGTGAAACTTTTAGATTAAAGATGGATTATTTCACTAAGACAAAATGTGTTACTATTAGAGTGTGCTTTGCAAACAGCCAGATTTCTATAACAATAGTGACATGATAGCATCACACGGTTGCTGCATATATGTCGGCTGCACATCCATGATGCAAATCTCCTGTTCCACATCCCAAAGGTGCTCTATTGGATTGAGATGTGGGGACTGTGGAGGCCATTGGTGTACAGTGAGCTCATTGTTATGTTCCATTATTTGAGCTTTGTGACATGGTGTATTATCCTGCTGGAAGGAGCCATCAGAAGAAGGGTACACTGTAGTCCTAAAGAGATGGACATGGTCAGCAACAATACTCAGGTCGGCCGTGGCATTTAAAACGATGCCTAATTGGTACTAAAAGGCTAAAAATGTGCCAAGAAAATATCCCCCACACTATAACACCACCACCACCACCACCAGCCCAAACCATTGATACAAGGCAAGATGGATCCATGCTTTCATGTTGTTTATAACAAATTCTGACTCCACCATCTGAATGTCGCAGCTGAATTCGAGACTCAGACCAGGTAACATTTTTTAATCTTCTATTGTCCAATCTTGGGGAGCCTGTGCGAATTGTAGCCTCAGTTTCCTGTTATTAGCTGACAGGAATGGCACCCGGTGTGGTCTTCTGCTGCTGTAGCCCATCTGCTTCAAGGTTTGATGTGTTGTACATTCAGAGATGGTATTCTGCATATCTTGGTTGTAACGAATGGTTATTAAGTTACTGTTGCCGTTCTATTATCTTGAACCAGTATGCCCATTTTCTTCTGACATCAACAAGACATTTTTGTCCACACAACTTCTGCTCACTGGATATTCTTTTTCGGACAATTCTCTGGGAACCCTAGAGATGGTTGTGAGTAAAAAATCCCAGTAGATCAGTTCTTGAAGTACTCATACCAGCCCGTCTGGCACCAACAACCATGCCACCTTCAAAGTTACTTAAATTCTCTTTCGTCTCCATTCCGACGTTCGGTTTGAACTTCAGCAAGTCATCGTCACCACATCTAGATGCTTAAATGCATTGAGTTGCAGCCATGTGATTGGCTGCTTAGCAATTTGTATTACCAACCAATTGACGAGGTGTACCTAATAAAGTGGCTGGTGAGTGTATTGTTCCGCTCAAGGCAATTATCCCCCTGCTCCACCATGCCGGCTTTAAGTGGTTCGATACCTGATCCACAGCCATAACAAAAAAGCAGCCGATCTTTATCAATAAAGCCCGATGTGAATATTTATTTGTGTTACTCAGTACAGAGCTTGTTCCACCTGCCCCTCTGCCCTTTAACGCGTTTCATTCTGTCAAGAGTCTAATCATGGAGTAGACTATCATAGAGAGGACTGGTGACCATCTGGTCACCAGTCTACTCTATGGTTTCCATCGGACGCCGGCGGATCGTTTCTCCGGGTCTCCGATGGCAATAGGCTCGCTGCATACTCTGGGCCAGATTCAGGTAGGAGATACGACGGCGTATCTCCAGATACGCCCTAGTATCTCTGAATGCGCAGCATCGTATCTATGCGCCTGATTCTTAGAATCAGTTACGCATAGATTTGACCAAGATAAGACCGGCGTAAGTCTCTTACGCCGTCGTATCTTAGTTGCATATTTACGCTGGCCGCTAGGTGGCGCTTCCGTCGATTTACGCAAGGAATATGCAAATTAGGTAGATACGCCGATTCAGAAACGTCCGCCCGGCGAATTTTTTTACGTCGTTTACGTTAGGCTTTTTCTGACGTAAAGTTACCCCTGCTATATGAGGCGTATCCTATGCTAAGTATGGACGTGGTTCCTGCGTCAAATTTTGAAAATTTTACGTCGTTTGCGTAAGTCGTCCGTGAATGGGGCTGTGCGTAATTTACGTTCACGTCGAAAGCATTGGTTTTTTGCGGGTTAATTTGGAGCATGCGAACTGGGTTACTTTCACGGACGGCACATGCGCCGTTAGTCAAAAATGTAATTTACGTGGGGTCATGATTTATTTCCATAAAACACGCCCACCTCTTCACAATTTGAATTAGGCGCGCTTACGCCGGCAGATTTACGCTACGCCGCCGTAACTTAGGGCGCAGGTTCTTGGTGAATACAGAAGATACGAAAAATAAGCCATTCTACCTGAATCTACCCCAATATTGCTACATTCAGGGCCATACATATTACAGATCTATACTCATAAGTTTAAACCCTAACAAACTAAACCAAAATTACCTGCTTACACATTAAATGATGCAATTTCTTTCATTTAACAGAACAGGTATTTCTAGGGTACAATAGTATGGTTCAGATGCTTTACAGACTGGACAACAATGCAATTGCATTTTATCTTCTTTGAGCATATAAACAGTAAAAAAATACCCACAACCCTCATGCACACGGGCAGTTTGCCCAGTCAGCGTCAACTCCCGCAGTTTTCAGGCTTCCAGGAGGCACAGGGGCAGTGTTTAACCCTGCTGCCAGCAGCATGTCAATCTTTGACAGGCTGAAATATGCAGTGGCTGGAGGCTGTACATCGGAGTTTAAAGTGATTTTAAAGTCTACCCCCCCCCCCCCCCTATAAAAATAACAAACATGTTATACTTACCTGCTCTGTTGCAGTGGATTTGCACAGAGAAGCCCGGATACCCCTCAAGCAGCTTGCTATGAGGGCACCCAAGCCAAGTCACAGCTCTGTGTATCAATTTAGACACGGAGCCCCGCCCCCTCTCCTCCCCGATTGGCTAGCCAACTTTGACTGACAGCCGTGGGAACCAATGGCGCCGCTGCTGTGTCAATCAGGGAAAAATAAAATAAAATAAAAATAATCAAATGCTTCCCATCTTGCCCGAAGCATAACAAAGTTCTGGAGCTTTGCATAGAAACACTTGATTCTAGCGTTTTTGGACATTTTAGTGCGTTTTTGAACATTTCAAATGCAATAATTAAATGAAAATAAATATAAATTAATAATAAAAAAAACACAAGAACACCAACCCTTAAAGTGGTTGGAAACCCTTTACAGACACTTTTACCTACAGGTAAGCAATAGACAAGGGTGCACTTTAGAAACAGCGATCGTGCCGTTTCTAAAGGAGATCGCGCCGTCTCACGTGCGTGTGCGGGAGTGACGTCATTGCGGCTCTGGCCAATCACGGAGCCGCAATACCCAGAAGGAAGCGGGTAAAAAATGGACGCTTTGTGGAACAGGGGACAGCGGTGACATCGCAGGCTTCAGTTTCAGGTAAGTGACACATAATGTACTACTATGCGATCAGGGATGGACTGGCCATTAGGACTACAGGGAGTTTCCCGGTAGGCTGGTGGCTCAGTGGGCTGGTTTCAGTGACAGCGGACCTCCGCTCCTCTGTCTCTCCCTTCCTGCAGCGCTCACCTCCTCTCCCTCCCTGCATCGCTCGCCCGGGGGACGACAAAGAAGCAGGGGGAGGACCAGAGGATCAGGGGGGACGACAGAGGAGCATGGGGGAGGGGACAGACAGCTGAATCTTGTCCCATAAGGGGGGGGGGGGAACTGATTTTTTGCCCCGGGTGAAATAATGTCTAGCTTATCCACTGGTACTGCTTATAAAAGTACCAGTATTAGCCGTTCTACTCTAATAAAGTAGAACGGCTAGTGGATAGTGAAGGGAGAGAGGGGGTGCGGGTGGCCGGGGGGGGGGGTGCGGGAGTTGTCCAGCCACCATGGGAGAGACCTGTCAAAGTGGGCTCGTCTGGATGAAGTCCAGGGCCAAATTTTTGTCCCAGTCCAGCCCTGTATGCGATGCCCATTATACTTTACCTTTGCAGGGAAATAAAGAGGAAGTAAAACCCATCAGAGTTTAATTCTAATATTAATCACCAACCCATATCTTAAACCCCAACCCTAATATTAAAAACTCTAATCCCCAACACTAATATTAACCTACATCCCTAATCCTAAACTTTAACCCTAATATTAACTCCTAACCCCACAAAATAAATACAGAATAAAGTACATAGAACAATAAACCACTAACCACTTACAAAAGAAAAGAAAAAAAAAAAAACACACAATTAATAAAATGAGAAACTCAGCAACAAATTATGAAACAGATGATATTTTTCTCTATTGACTACCGGTAATTAAAAAGTGCCAAAGCTCAAAAATGCTGGACACACAAGCTCAAAATGTGCTTGGTCAAAAATGCGACGCTCTGGTGTGAATGCGGACTACGATGTCTCTAGGTACAGTATTTTTAGCCTTATCTCATGGCTTGAAAAAGACAGACAGACCGAACACCATACAATCTCCTTTAGGGCTACCGTGTTCTTTACAGTGCAAGGGCCTGTGTGATTTGATGCCAATTAAATGGATGATTTAGGCTATGTTTTGGTTAATCTAAAGAAGATTGTATAGTGTATGGGCCCCTTCAGGCTGGGTTCCCACTGGTGCAAACACAGACATCGCATGCGATTCGCACCGCATTGCTGTGCAGATAACATGCAATGTCTGTGCGATGCAAATTCAGCTATACAAAAACTGTATGGCTGAAATTGCATTGCATTCACACCAAAATGGTGCCGGATCCGTTTTTTTGTTCCGCACTAAAATTTGGATCGCATAGGTGTTCATTTGACAGTTTGCACTGCGATCTGTAAACCGATCTGGGGGGTGTCATTAACTTTCTGAGGGAACCCGCACCGCATATGTGTGAACCGAGACACAAACCTTTATGGCCGGGGCCTACATTTCTAGAGCTTTTCTAATTGCCTCCAGGGAAAGCACATGTATCCTAGCCCCAAACACAAACCTTAGCTCCTAGATGGGTTTTACTAGCTCCTAAATTCTACATCCATTTGTATACTGCTGTCATATTTATACCAACAGTGCAAAATACCACATGTGTCCGTGGGATTTATACAACGTTTGATGATTATACTCTGTACTTTGCACTTTGACCAAACATAAATTATCACCAGAGAATACCCTGCAGCTTTAGTTCAGTTTGCATTCACACAGACTAGGGAAAGGGATTAAAGCACATCTAAATCAAAAATCTTAAAGCGGAGCTCCGCCGTAAAAAAAATAAAGCAGCTACAAATACTGCAGCTGCTGACTTTTAATATTAGGACACTTACCTGTCCTGGAGTCCAGCAACGTCGGCAGCAAAAGACGAGCGATTGCTAGTCTCTCAGCTACCCCCACCATGGGTGAGAGAATCAGGAAGTGAAGCGTTGCGGCTTCACTTCCTGGTTCCCTACTGCGCATGCGTGAGCAGCGCTGCGCGTCTTTCACTGGTCACTGTTGTGTTCTGGGAGCCGTGTGTTTCCCAGAACACAATGGGGGGGGGGGGACCGGGAAGTGACGTAGTCTACCCGCAGACTGTATGCACGGAAGTGGGTGCAAATACCTGTCTTAGACAGGTATCTGCACCCCCCTCCCCCCTGAAAAGGTGACAATTGTGGCACCGGAGGGGGGGGGAGGAATCCGATGAGTGGAAGTTCCACTTTAGGGTGGAGCTCCGCTTTAAAGAGGAAGTAAACCCACCTTTAAATAAAAAATAAAAAAACACCACCTGCAAGACAAAAGGCATAATGAGCTACTATGCATAGCATACTAGCTCATTATGTAATCACCTAATTTCGAAGCCCCCGCAGCTGTCCTGGTACGCTGCACGGGCGGCTGACATCTCTCCCCAGGGATACTTCCGTGTATTACAGGTCCGGCGCTGTGATTGGCCGGAGCCTCGAGTCACGGCATGGCCTCCTTTAGGAACGGCACGATCACCGTGGCTAAAATGCGCCGTAGACATCGGAGCCCGTCCAACCATGGTTCTCTCGCATATCTAGGCCTCAAACATTATCTGCCATGGCCACGTGCATGTCTAATGCTTTCAGGTCAGCCCACAAGAAAGAAGGAAAAGACACAGCATTTCTGGTTAGATCAATAGGCATTTTCTGTATTTGCTGAAAAATATTCTTAGCCTAAAAAAATAAAGAATAATAAAAAAAAAAGTAACCTAATGCAGCCACCACATCTAAGGACTGGTAAATTATGCTTTAATTCCACCGTCAGGTTGTTTAATCCGTTAGGTGATTTAAGTTATTTTATTAAAGTGGTTCTCCACTCTGGAAAAGAAAACAAACAAAAAAAAGTCAGCAGCTACAAATCCTGTATCTGCTAACTTTTAACCACTTGCTTACTGGGCACATAAACCCCCTTCGTTCCCAGGCGAAATTTCAGCTTCCGGCACTCCGTCGTTTTAACTGACATTTGCGTGGTCGTGCGACGTGGCTCCCAAACAAAATTGATGTCCTTCTTTCCCCACAAATAGAGCTTTATTTTGGTGGTATTTGATCACCTCTGCGGTTTTTATTTTTTGCGCTATAAAACAAAAAAAGAGCGACAATTTAAAAAAAATATATATATTTTTTACTTGTTGCTATAATAAATCTCCCATTTTTTTTTAAAAAAAACATTTTTTTTTCTCAGTTAAGGCCGATACGTATTTTTCGACGTATTTTTGTAAAAAAAAAAAGAAAAATCGCAATAAGCTACTGGTTTGCGCAAAAGTTATAGCGCCTACAAAATGGGGAACAGAATTATGATTTTTTTTCATTATTTTTTTTTTTTTTTTACTAGTAATGGCGGCGATCTGCAATTTTTATTGGGACTGCAATATTGCGGCGGACGTATCGGACACTTTTGACACAAATTTGGGACCATTCACATTTATACAGCGATCAGTGCTATAAAAATGCACTAATTACTGTATAAATGTGACTGGCAGGGAAGGGGTTAACACTAGGGGGTGAGGAAGGGGTTAACTGTGTATCCTGGGTGTGTTCTAACTGTGTAGGGGGAGGGGGGTGACTGGGGGAGGTGACCAATGCTGTGTCCCTATGTACAAGAGACACAGATCGGTCTCCTCTCCTCTAACAGCACGTGGAGCTCTGTGTTTACACACACAGAGCTCCACGTCCCTGCTGTTACCGGCTGTGTTCCCGACGATCGCGTGTACCCGGCGGACATCGCGGCTGCCAGGTACACGCATCGGGTCCCCAGCGATGCGGCGACACAGTGGTTACCCGCCGCGCGCCCCCCCAGTGGCGCGCGCGGGTAATGCATTTCAAATGACGTCCAAAGACGTCCACTTGGCACCCGAGAACCGCGCTGTTGACGTCTTTTGGCAATAGCGCGGGTCTCAAGTGGTTAAAAGCAGGATACTTACCTATCCAGGGATCCAGCACGGTGCTCACCGGGGCTAGTTCTTCACTAGCCTTTGGGTTACCAGCGCTGGCATCTTAACTGAGCAGTCGGCTGCCCACTGCGCATGCGTGAGCCGTGCTATGCTTTGTGAATGGTCCTGCAGTCTTGTGACCCAGAAGGAAAGGAATGGGGGGGGGGCTGGAGGCAAACTTCCACTGGGATTCCTATTTGGAGCAGGTACCTGTCTAAACTAGGTATCCCCCCCCAAAAAAAATATGACCTGCCAAAAGCAGTAGAGGAGGGGGAGGAAAACGTAATGCAGAACTTTCCCCTTTGGATGAAGCTCAGCTTTAAATACAAATAAGTACACCTATAAAGAGATCATTACAAATAGTATTCATAATAATGCATTTACTATTAAATGTTATTCTTGGGATTAATGCAAAAAACAATTTTTGTGTTTTGCTGTCCCAGGGATAGGAAGTGAGGAGCAATTTCCAAAACAGGGTCACAATAACACTTTAACAAAAGTACTTTACTCTTCCAGATGCGATCCAAAACTTAAAAAAAAAAAAAAATTTGGCTGGAGCTGGTCTTTTTTTTTTCCAGTAACTGTCATCCGTTATCAGCAAAAAAAGCAATAACAAGCTGTCTGCAGTGTCCTTCAATGGGTTTACTAACAGGAACTCTGCTATTTGCAGCAAAAGAACACCCAATAAAAGAGAACCTGCTACATCCACATGTAGATTGCAGAAATGGGACTACTCCTATTCCCTTTTTATTTTCATTTGTAGCTATGACTAAGCATTGATATCCAATGCGAAACGCGTCAGCTGTTTTTCCCACTGTGTGCTGATACCTGTAGTGCATTTTTCCTTTACCCAATAAAGGGCACGTCTTTTTAAGAAATTGGAGTGCGGCTGTCCATATCTTTCCTCTTTTCCAATAAAAGAGAACCTGCTACATCCATATGTAGATTGCAGAAATGTGACTATTCCTATTCCCCAAAGGCTGGGCTCTGTCTACATAGGGAAGAGCGACACTGAGACCTGACCTCATTATTCTGTAATACTGGAATCAGTCTCCTCCACAAGCCAACAGTGAAGGTCCCTGGAATTAGATCCTTGGCTTTAATGGAAGAACGAAGTACAACACCTACCTCACCTGCACCATCAACATCACCGGACATAGTTTCCTTGGACCATGGCAAGAACATAAAATTATTACTCATACAAAATGTAATCATGCATGCCAAATTTGAATTTAAAGTGGAGTTCCACCCAAAAATTAAAAATTCTGCTTTTTGGATCCCCCCCCCTCCGGTGTTACATTTGGCAACTTTCAGTGGGGGGGGGGGGGGGGCAGATACCTGTATAAGGTATTTGCTCCCACTTCCGGGCATAGACAGCCGCAGTATCCACGGATATCTACGCCATGTCCGGCTCCCCTCCTCCGTTCCCCCCGCTGTCTTCTGGGAGACACACAGGTCCCAGAAGACACCAGGGACCATTAAGATCACGCAGCGCAACTCGCACATGCGCAGTAGGGAACCAGTTTGTGAAGCCGCAAGGCTTCACTTCCTGATTCCCTTACCGAAGATGGTGGTGCCTCTACCCGAGAGCCGTTTTACTGCCCTCTGATCACCCACCTAAAAATAGCATGCAGCTGCTCCACAGTTTTTGCGTTCAGGGGGCAGGACCCCAGTCAAAACCACTAAAATCAAGTGAAAAGGGCCACAACAAAATTGCGGGCCACTTAATTGGCGAGCCACCAAAGATCACTTTTTTTTTTTTTTTTTTTACAGGCAAGGACTGCCACCTAAGTGAACAAACCCTCGGAGACACCATTGATCAAATACTGATAATATACCACGTGAAAGTGCCAAAACTACCAGTTTTGTAATATATAGAGATGAATAAAGCTATAAATAGATGAAGATTCATTTATACACCAAGGAGCCAGCTGACAGTTGTTACTGCCGCTGTATAAAAGAGAAAGCATGATCATTGATGTGTTTCTGTAGCTAAACCCTAGGGAATAAAAAGGCCCCATACGCTCAGCTGCCCGAGCTGCACACCCACCATCATGCAGAAAAAAAAAGGAAGCTAATTGGGAAGCCAAATAAAGTGGCTTCATTTTTCATGGTTGTAAGGTAATAATTATTGTTCAGTTATCAAAAGGTTCAAAAGGAATTAGATAAACCTAAAAGGAAAATACTTTATACTGTAGATAACTACTAATGAGACAATACAAATAAGTGCAGCTGTCTAATTTCTCAGCAACTACAGACTAGTCGCATTTGTTTCACCATCAATTTACAGAAGTAACATCTTCGTTGGCCAAGAATTGCGCAATTTCAGTAAGCTCAGTCATGTTTTTGGAATGTAAAAATGTCCAGATTGCTGAATTGCTTAATACAGTAAGGCTGGGTTCACACTACGATTTTCCCGTCCGTCAGCCGCATACGATTTCAGTATTGAAAACGTACGGGCCCATACGGGAAAACGCATACATAGACAATGCATTGCAAATCGTATGCACTCAGATGCATCCGGGTGCGTACGATTTGCTGGCAAAACGTTTTTTAACAGTACGCAAAACCGTGTTCAACCACGGTTTTGCGGCCGTTTTTGAAACCGTATGGCAAACGCATACGTTTTTTTTTTTAACATTAAAGTCAATGGAAAACGCACATATGTGCGGTTCCATACGTTTACGTCCGTTTCAGCCGCATACGTTTTTTCATATAAATCGTATGCGGCTGACGGACGGGAAAATCGTAGTGTGAACCCAGCCTAACTAGGAAAACGTAAGGTTCATAATTGATCACCTTCAGAACACTCATGCCGTGTACACACCATCACTTTTTGTGATGAAAAAAAACGACATTTTTAAAAACGTCATTTAAAATGACCGTGTGTGGGGAAAACATAGTTTTAGGTCTTCTGAAAAACGACAAAAAATAAATTCGAACATGCTTCAATTTTTTGTGTCGTTTTTCAAAACGTTGTTTTTTGTGTCATTTAAAATGATAGTGTGTGGGCAAAACGACGTTTAAAACAATGTTTTTAAACCCGCGCATGCTCAGAAGCAAGTTATGAAGCAAGCTTGAATGGAACAGAGTGCCATCGTACGTGCTGAACATAACCACGCTTTGCTAGAGCATTTTGAAAAAACGATGGTGTGTATGCTACGTCGTTTTTTAAAATGAAATTTCAAAAACGTTGTTTTTTTTCCCCCATCACATAAAGCTTGGACTCAGGTGATTTGAATTAGATTAACCAAAGCTTTTTAAGTTTTGGATAGAAGGGGATGGGACCCTCTGTCAAGTTTTCACTGTAGTCTTTATCCTCATTGATGTGACTCTCTATTTGTTTGGCAACCATTGTCGCCAAGAAAGGAAAATCCAAAAGTTGTCCCCATAACAAGATGTAGGAGGAAATCTTCCAGTGGGGACACCTGTACTGATGACAACCAAAAGGGGAATTCCCCAACCGTTCTCAGAAATCTCAGGCTTATACATCAACCACAGCAAATCTAGGGCATTGAACGTCTCCTTGCCAGGCTCCACCCAGAAGACGCTAGAACAGTCCTACCAATATTTATGGGAGCCGGAGGCTCTTCCATACCTTGGGATACATTTGACCTCATCTATTCAAACGCCGTATAAACAAAACTACCCTGCCCGCCAATGACATATTGACGTTGGCAAAGTGGTTGTAGAATCCTGACTGGACGTCATATGACGTCCTCAGGATTCTGAGCCGCTGCGCGCCCCCGGGGGCCCACATCGCGGCGATCGTTGTTGCAGGGTGTCAGTCTGACACCCCGCAACACCGATCTCGGTAAAGAGTCTCTCACGGAGACTCTTTACCACGTGATCAGCCGTGTCCAACCACGGCTGATCACGATGTAAACAGGAAGAGCCGTTGATGGCTCTTCCTCACTCGCGTCTGACAGACGCGAGTAGAGGAGAGCCGATCGGCGGCTCTCCTGACAGGGGGGGTTCGCGCTGATTGTTTATCAGCGCAGCCCCCCCTCGGATCGCCACATGGACCACCAGGGAAGCCCACCAGGGAAGGGAAAAACAAAACAAAAAATGGGGCAAAAAAAAGTCTAAAAAAAAAAAAAAAAAGTCTGGAAAAAAAAAAAGATGCCAAAAAAAAAAAGATGCCAATCAGTGCCCACAAATGGGCACTGACTGGCAACATAAGTAAATCAGTGCCGCCCCACAGTGTCCATCAGTGCCACCCCACAGTGTCCATCAGTGCCACCCCACAGTGCCCATCAGTGCCACCCCACAGTGCCCATCTGTGCCACCCCACAGTGCCCATCTGTGCCACCCATAAGTGCCGCCCATGAGTGCCCATCTGTGCCGCCTATGAGTGCCCAGTTCCGCCCATGAGTGCCCATCAGTGCCACCCATGAGTGCCCATCAGTGCCACCCATGAGTGCCCATCAGTGCCGCCTATGAGTGCCCATCAGTGCCGCATACCAGCGCCGCCAATCAGTGCCACCTCATCTGTGCCCGTCAGTACTACCTCATCGATGTCCATCAGTGCCATCTCATCTGTGCCCATCAGTGCCACCATATCAGTGCCCGTAATTGAAAGAGAAAAAAACTTACTTATTTACAAAAAAAATTACAGTGGTTGCGCAAAAAAAAAAAAAAAAAAAAAAAAATCGCAGAGGTGATCAAATACCACCATAAGAAAGCTCTATTTGTGGGGAAAAAAGGACGCCAATTTTGTTTGGGTACAGTGTAGCATGACCGCGCAATTGCCATTCAAAGTGCGACAGTGCTGAAAGCTGAAAATTGGCTTGGGCGGGAAGGTGCGTAAGTGCCCGGTATGGAAATGGTTAAGTAGATGACTGGCGACCTGGCCAGATGGCAGATTCACCCCCCATCATGGTTCGGCAGACTACATTCGATAAAAATAAATATTTTACTGAAGGTCCTATATTTATTTCGCACCATACCAGTGTCACTAACCCGAACAGACCTCCAAGCTTTCCAAAATAAAATTCTCCAGTTCATTTGGGGGGACAAGAGGCCTAGGAGGGGACAATGTACACTCCAAAGCGCAAAGGGGGACTTGGCTTGCCTGACAAATTGAAATACTTTTATGCGGCTCAGTTGGCCCAACTCACTAGGTTTCACCCCCAAAAACCCCAAGCAATATGGATGACTATGGAATCTCGTTCCTGTCGCCCTGAACCAGTTTCTCATATGGCTTCCAATGAAGGAGAGACCGATTGTACTATGCCCCACTCTTTCCTTCTCGCTAGAAATTTGGGATAGACTGTCACGGACTCAGAAGTTCAAGTCACCCCACAATCCGTTAGCTCCTCTGTTGGGAAATAAGGACTTCACCCCAGGCCTCAAACCCCCCCCCCCTCCCCAGCATTTGAATGGTGGACCAATAAGGGTTCAATACGGATAGCGGATCTTTGTGACCATAAGGGTATACTACCTGAACGATCTTTGGTAGAAAAATATCAAATGCCTAAATTTATCACTACAGTATGTATGAACGGTAGCTGGTAAGGGGGATTTAGTGACAATGACCCCCATGGAACATTTGTGCAGGCAATATGATAAACTCAGGGGTCATATCTCTGCTATATATACAATTTTGATGTATGTCTCGATTAAACTAAATGATATGCTCCAATGGGAACAAGAAACCCTTGATCTAGAGGAATGGCACGAAATATCAGAGACTGCTTCTAGATCGCTCATCAATACCTCTATTATAGTAGCGAACTACAAGGTCTTATTAAGGTGGTATATGGTACCGGCCAGATTGACCAACTTAGTACCCGCAGCCACCTCTTGGCGTTTCAGAGGATGCGGCTAAGTGGGATCCACCTATCACATATGATGGACTTGCCCCAAGGTCAGGAGATTTTTGGATCAGGGTTTATAATTTTATACATACCCTTACCCAGATTAACCTGACGAAATCGGCAATAAATGCACTCCCCGGTGGTAGGATAGCGGAAGCTTCCAGATTCCAAAGACGGCTTCTCACTTTCATATTTATTTCAGCTAAAATAACAAATAACCAAGAACTGGAGGTCCGCTGTACTGCCGTTTGATCAGCTTAAACGTAAAATGTTGTGGCTCATGCTAAATGAAAGGTTAACAGCGATAGTGCAAGACAAGATGAAGTTATTCCACAAAGTATGGGATCCAAGACGGGTCTCAAGGCACGAGGCCTTAGCGGGGGCCAGAGAGATGAGCGATTGCTCGGCTGCCAACATCGCGGTTGCGCTGGACAGGCAAGTGTCCATTTATTAAAAGTCAGCAGCTGCAGTATTTGTAGCTGCTGGCTTTTTAAAAAAAGAAATAAAAAAATGTGGGTGGACCTCCGCTTTAATAGGTTGACCTATTTAGAGACTATAGGTCATAATGCGCTTTCCCCTTTAAGGGGTCTAGTTAGCCTTCCTCAGATCCAGGGTGGATAAATATCAAGGTTTTTCTTTTTATAAAAAATTTTTAATTTATTATTATTTTGGATATTTTTGATTTAAATCTGATTATTTTTTTATTGAAACTTTTTTCTGTTTTTGTTTTTTTAATTAAATGTATTTTAATAAAATGCTTTTAAAGATAGTTTTCTATTTAAGATACATTAATAATTTAATGTGGAGCGTTTGAACAGAATGCATTAAAGTGTTGGTATAGTCAATTTTTGGACTTTTGCCTACAGGTAAGCCTATAATAAGGCTTACCTGTAGGTAAAAAAAAATAATAGCGGCGCATGCGCACATGGGATTCTCCTCTTAAGGCCTGGCAGACGCCGGATCTTGCTGGAGAAAAGTCTCCCGCACGAATGCGCGGGAGCGGCGACATCACGGCTCCAGCCACTCACAGCGCTGGAGCCGCGATACCCGGAAGACACGCTGAGGCAACATGTCAGCTACCTCGGCGTGGACCAGGTAAGTTACCGATGCCTCGTTCTAAGGCAAGTATTTCATAATGAGCTAGTATGCGGTGCATACTAGCTCATTATGCCTTTTGCCTTACAGGTGTCCCAAAAAAAAATACTAATTGTGTATGGGACTATACAACCGCTTTAAGGTGAAAAGCGCATATGCCTTTAAAACCTCTTAAAGCCCTTGGCGCCAGCTCTTTACGGGTTTTGGCATTCCAAGACGCAGCGTGGGGCAAAGCTTGTGACCATGTGATTGGCTATCACATGAGTGGAAAAATTCCGATCATAAGAAGCAAATGGGAGCTTTTCGTGAGCCGCCGGTCACTGTGCTAGGAGTGTGGCAGTTCCATCGGTGCTAATGCACGCAAATATGTGGCCCCTCGGCACTAAGAACCGGCCGTCGAGAGGCCGCATATTTGCAGGCGGTTGCAGCCTTGGGGTTAAGCCCTGGTTCACACCGATGCAGCTTTGAAATCGTATTACTTCAGCACTCTTTCAAAGCCGCACGTCAGTGTGACGTCATTTAACAGAAAAGTCTATGCAAGTCACAATGAAATCGGTAAACAGTAGTGAAGGACCTTTTTTATAATCGCTGCCACATGAGTTGCGGTGATATAAATGGTTCCAAGCCGGCAATGGGGTGCGACTTGTCGTGCGATTTCGAACTGTCAAATCGCACGACAATTTGCAGCAGTTTGAATGGGGGCCAAGTTATTAATGATAGGATAAAAAAAAAAAAAAAGGGAAGCCCTTTCCTCTCAGATTTTCCTCTACCAAAAAAGTCAATACGGGGCGTGCACTTTCACATGAACTGGCATTCATCCAACCAGGACAGCCGTTATCTGCAGGTCACTGAAATTCCACATGGATGTTCATGAGAAAACCTTTATCCATCAGTTGAATGAGCTTGTCAAAATCATTTTAGCAGGCTGCTCTCTAATCTCTATGGGCACTCATAATGCTTTTCCATCGCCTGTCCAGAACAGAGCTAGCTGCAATTAAACCACTGCAAACAATGTCTCTAGACTGAATTGGAAAAGCTTCTAGCTCTAGTTCTGCACTCGGTACTCGCGTTGTCCTAATACTATGGGTTATTTCAGGCAGACTCAAAATACGCTGTTCCAAAAGACGGGGAGGTTGTTACAAATCCGTTGGATGGTAATGAGTTTTCTATATAAAATCAAGCTATGCACATTGGGGTAGATTCAGTAACATTTGCGCAGTTTTTACGTAGGCGCAGGGCACCGTTTTTGCCCTGCGCCCCCGCAAATTTTCTGCGCTACCCAGTAGCTCCGTAAATTGCACGGGCGCTCCGGCAAAATGCCCGGCGTAAGCGCGCGCAATTTAAATGATCCCGTAGGGGGCGGGAATCATTTAAATTAGGCGCCAAGCGTAGGGCACATGCTCCGTTGGGAAACTTTCCCGACGTGCATTGCGGCAAATGACGTCGCAAGGACGTCATTTTCTTCAAAGTGAACGTGAATGGCGTCCAGCGCCATTCACGATTCACTTACGCAAACAACGTAAAATGTAAACCTCGCGACGCGGGAACGACGGGTACCATTAGCATTGGCTGCCCCTGCTTTTAGCATGTGCAGCCTTACGCGAAACCCGACGTACGCAAACGACATAAACTGCGTACGCAGGGCTCGCGTAGGGTTGTGAATCGGCGCTAGTATGCAAATTGCATACTATACGCTGACCACAACGGGAACGCCACCTAGCGGCCTGCGTAAGAATTCAGCCTAAGATATGAGGGCATAAGAGCCTTATGCCACGCATATCTTAGGCTGCAGTCGGCGTAACGAGCTCTCTGAATCAGGAGAAGTCGTTACGCCGGGGCAAGTAAGCAATTGCGCTGCGTAACTATGGTTACGCAGGCGCAATTGCTCTTTGAATCTGGGCCATTGTTGTTTTCCTGCAGTTCAGCTTGTAAGGCCCCATTCACACTTGTGGCACAAAGCTCCAAAATCCCATGGCTTTTATTGGTACCTGTGCCCACCTGAGCGTAGGGTCGATTGAAGCGTGTACCTCAATAACATACAAGTTTCAAGCGTGTTTGGCCCCAATAGACTTTTAAGGTTTTTTCCACCTCTAGTAAAGCAAGTAGCTTTCTGTTGGCAAAAAATAAATACAAAAAATGTTAAATAAAAACCAAAAGCACAAGCAAAAACACCCACAAACAAAAAAAAAAAAGAAGGCAGTAAAAACTACAAGACACTCAAGTGTAAATGCAGTCTTAAGGCTCGTACACACGGTCAGACATCCAACAAACTTTGCCTTGGATTTTTTTCCCAATTGATTTGTCTGGTCACACCCATAGCATACACACGCTCAGACTTTTCTGCAAACTTTTCTAAAAATTACCCAACATCACGTGGTTTTTCTGCTCTTTTCTGCTCTTTACCGCCACCCTTTGGTTAACTTCTGCTATAGTTGGTTGATTTTAACATTGGTTCTGAGCATGCGTATTTGCACTTTGTACAAAAGTTGGTTGGCTTGCTGTACACACGGTCAGACAAGGCACCATCGGACTTTTGTTGCCGAAAAGTTGGTCCGTTTGCAGACCCAACTTTTTGTTGGATGAAACCTGAAAAAGTTGGTCCGATGGAGCGTAAACACGGTCGGACAAATTCGAAAACTTGCAGATTTTGAAGTTGGTTGGCAAAAAGTTTGACCGTGTGTATGGGGCTCTAGGGATACTCCTACTTTTTGTTACTGACAGAAAAAAAGGTTCTTGAAAAATCTTCCATCAGAAGACTAGCATAGGTTTTTATGCTAGAAATGCTGGCCAATTTACTAGCATTTTTAACCAACTTTTAGTTGTAACACAGTTTCCATAGAAACTGTTGGTGGTAGAGCTCACAGTTCTCTGAAACCGCTGTTGGTGACAGCTCTGGGTCTTCCGCTATCACAACAAACAAATCAAATGCATTCTAAAGAGGTCTGCTTGTCCTGTTTTATACTGCAATTGTTGATACAATTGTAGTATTTATAAGAAAAAAAAATGGTTTGTCCATTTCACAGTATGCAATAAATAAATCCTAAGCAGGGTACTGCCCTTAAAGGCCAAGTTAAGTTTTTACTCCAGAGCCTGCAAAGCATTGCACCTGCAATAAGAGGATTACAGGTACAATGTCAGGCTCCTGCAGACACAATGGGCCAGATTCACAAAGAGATACAACGGTGTATCTCCTGATACGCCGTCGTATCTCTGAGTCCGGCCGTCGTATCTATGCACCCGATTCATATAATCAGGTTCCGCATAGATCTCCCTAAGATCCGACAGGTGTAAGTGACTTACACCGTCGGATCTTAGGCTGCAATCTCACGCTGTCCGCTAGGTGGCGCTTCCGTTTGTATACGCAAGGAATATGCAAATGAGGAGTTAATGCCTCTTACTGGATAAGCAGGACCATAGATTATAATGGTCAAAAACATGGTTCAACAAAGTCCAGGCGCAAAGTCACAATTGCGACTAGAATTAGCGACCTGGCGCCTGGGGAAGGAAGCATAGGCCTGCAGAAGGCCGCAAAGCTGCGGTCTCAATTACCAGCCGGCGCGATCGCACGGTGGGGGAGGTGGGGGCGCACAGAGAAACAGGATACCCCATCCTGTGTCTCTGTGCGCCCCTGCATTGGGCCGCATCGGCCGGTAATTGAGGTTGTGGCTTTGCGGCCTTCTGCAGGCCTATGCTTCCTTCTGTGATCTTGCATACCATCTTGTGGCATGAAAAGACAACCAGCAATGCTAATGGAGTTTTCACTGCCATCTCCTTCCCTTTAATTAGAACCCCCAAACATTATATATATTTTTTATTCTAACACCCTGGAAAATAAAATGGCGGTTGTTGCAATACTTTCTGTCACACCGTATTTGCGCAGCGGTCTTACAAGCGCACTTTTTTGGTAAAAAAATAAATAAGACAACAGTAAAGTTAGCCCAATTGTTTTATTCATATTGTGAAAGATGTTACGCCAAGAAAAATTGATACCCAACATGTCACGCTTCAAAATTGCATCCGCTCGTGGAATGGCGACACATTTTTACCCTTTAAAATCTCCATAGGCGACGTTTAAAAAAATTCTACAGGTTGTATGTTTTGAGTTACAGAGGAGGTCTAGGGCTAGAGTTATTTATTTCGCTCTACCAAACGCACCAATACCTCACTGAACACTGCTTACGTAAGCGTTCTCTTCTGCGCGCGAGCTCGGCGGGACGAGGTGCGTTTCTGGCTCCTAACTTTTTTAGCTGGCTCCTAGATTCCAAACCCTGGTCAAAAATGTCCAGGACAAAGCTTAACACAACTGATCATCCAGCAGAGGTCAGCAGTGGACTCCAATCAGTGACTTGATAATTAATTAGTTAAATCATTTGGAAAGAAAAGCTCCCATAGTGAAGCCCATCAAAAGTTTGAAGCTTTCATTAGGTGTAGTGGCAACAAGCACGTTACTATAACTGCAGCAAGTATATATAAATATTTGGCTAGGCAAATTAGTTGTAAAGTTATTTGTTAAATCTTGGTTTGGGCATCTATGCAGCAATGAATTCGGTTCAATTATTGCAGGATCAATGACAAAACTAGACTAGCAATAAATCTTCACTTGCTACTACAAAAACACCTTTAGAATAATTGTACACGTTCGAAGGCACTAGGAATTAAGTGCAAAAGTTCAAGGACATTTTTAACCAGCAGATGGAGCTCCTGACTTGGTTTCATATTTTCCAGGCTATCCCCATCTGCTTTGCTGTAAAAAAAACGTTTTTCAAGAGGTGAGGCTCCAATTTACAAAACACAAAACAAAGAAGTCATGAGGGCATATAAAAACAAGGGAACAAGGAAGGAGGAGCTTGCTTCCCCCAAAGATGAAAGGGATCAGTATTTGGATATGCATAAGCTTTGCTGTCAGCCAGTGTGAAGCAGAGGGAGGATACAAGCACAAATGTAAAAAAAACAACACCTAAACTAGTTTTATTTGGGCATTTCAACAGCTCCCCATTTTAAAGCGATATAATTCCAATTTTAAGCAAACTAGAGAGTTTTTAACTTGCTACCAAAATACCCAGCATCACTATGTGCATAAAACATTAGCTTTGGAGACGAGGTGTAGAAAGAGTTGAGGTTTTCACATGCTAACAAGGAAGGACTATGACATGTGATGAAAAGGCCTAAAGCAAAAACATAAATTAAGAACAAATCTTCAGTTACGCGATTCCCTCAACCACATCTGTTTCACAATCAAATCTCAAGAGTTACCTAAAACTAAAAAAAAAAAAAAAAAAAAAAAAAAAAGAATGGCTAGGGCAGCATACAGTACAGTATGTGGTTGTAGTCATTTGTCCAATAAAGGACTCCAGAAATAAATTGCCTGAACTGGTTTACATAAGTACTTGCTGACCACACAATAATAGTGCCTATATTTTGGATTTCCAGGAGATGGCGGTGGATGAACCCTCTAGACTCCGAGGGACTTGGGGCACTAGATGTCCATAAAAACAGAAGGCCACAGGTGTCTGTTCTTGGTAGGTATGCATTTATGGAGGAGGGAGGGGGGGGGTTGGAATTGGTTAGGTCAGGGGGAGGGAAATAAAAAAAAAAAAAAGAGTGCAGTTTGTCTATCCAGTCACCCGCTGGGGTAGGTCCAGGTTGACCTGGGCTCAGGGAAGTGGGCTGAATGATGCTGGACAAACTGAGGACATTTAGGAGGCAGAACAAAGTGATGTGTAAGACATCTCTGTATTGAAGCTGAATATTGCAGTCACAGGCTGGGGCAGGTGCAGAATAACTTGGGCTCAGAGGAAGTGAATGATGCTGGCCATCAGACGGAGGACATCTATTGGCATAAAAAAAGTACTGCAGGGGACATCTCTGGATTGGTGGTAAATATTTCAGCAAAAGCTGGTTTGTTATTTTATCTTTTTGGGAGATTTATTTTTAGCTTGTTGTTTCTTGGGAGGTGTTTTGATAAAAATGTTCCTAATTTTAGATAAGAAAAAAAAAAAAAAAAAAAAAAAAAAAGGAGGTTTTTGTTTCATAAATTTGCTAATAAGTAAAGTCACACTGCCAAATCAAAGCACATCTGCAAAGTGTAATCCCCATCTATAAATTGATCTGAATGGCTGTCATTTCTCTTGCTTTTTTACATCCACACATTGGTGGGGGGTCGTCTTCAATTGCCTTCAGCATATCTGGGCTTCTGGTGTACATATTTACTTTGAGTGTGACTACCTCCAGGTAAGTTTTACACTGCTCAGCCATCACTTTATGACCACCCACCCAATATTGAGTAGGTCCCCCTTCCTGCCACTATAACAGCCCTGACCCATTGAGGCATGGATGCCACTAGACCTCTGAAGGTATATTGTGGTATCTGGCACCAAGCCATCAGTAACAGATCCTTTAGGGCCATTTCACACTGGGGCGGTGGGTGCGTCAGCGGTAAAGCGCCGCTATTTTTAGCAGAGCTTTACCGTCAATTTCACGGTGTTATTTGGAAGCTAGCTGGGCGCTTTTACCCCCCCACTAGCGCCCGAGAAAGGATTAAAACCACCACAAAGCGCCTCTGAGAGAGCGGTAAAGCCGCGGTGCCCATTGATTTCAATTGGAAGAAGCGGTGGAGGAGTGGTATACACACTGCTCCTTCACCGTTCCAAAGATGCTGCTAGCAGGACTTTTTTTTTTACCGTTCTGCTAGCGCACCACTCAAGTTTGAAAACCCTTGAGGCAGCAGCGGCTGATTCAGGGTGCTTTGCAGGCGCTATTTTTAGCGTTATAGCGCCTGCAAAGCTCCCCAGTGTGAAAGGGGTCTTAAAGTCCTGTAAGTTGCGTGGTGGGCTTCCATGGATTGGACTTTTCCAGCGCATTCCACAAATGCCCAATTTTACTGAAATCTGGAGAATTTGGAATCCAAGTCAACACCTCAACCCATTGTTGTGTTCCTCCAACCATTCTTGAACCAGTTTTGCAGTGTGGCAGGGTGCATCATCCTGCTGAAAGAGGATCAGGGAATACCATTTCCATGAAGGGGCATACTTAGTCAGCTACAAATGTTTAGGTAGGTGGTACGTGTCAAGTAACATCCACATGAATGGCAAGATTCAAGGTTTTCCAGCAGAATACTGCCCAAAGCATCACACTGCCTCTACCAGCTTGCCTTCTTCGCATACTGCTTCCTGGTGCCATCTCTGAACCCGGTAAGCAACACACATACACCAGATCGTCCACATGATGTAAAAGAAAAATGCGATTTATCAGACCAGGCCACCTTCTTCCACTGCTCCGTAGTCCAGTTCTGATGCCGACATGCCCATTCGGAATTTTTGGCTGTGGACACAGGTTAACATGGGCACCCTGACTGGTCAGCAGCTATGCAGCCTCATACAAAACAAATTGCGATATCCATTTTTTCTGCTTTAAACACATCAACCTCAGGGACGTGTTGCTGCCTAATATATCCCACCCACTTTCAGATGCCATTGTAATGAGATAATCAATGTTATTGATTGAACCTGTCAGCAGACAAAGTTATGGCTGAGTGAGTAAATCACAAGACTGGCTGAACAGGATTACAAATCCTTTGGCAGGGTAGTACATTTCGCTGCCCAAAGTTCATCTTTAAATTACTTTGAACTGGCATACCTTAAAGTGAGTGAAGTAATTGAAGATGAGAACCAAAACATCAATGTGACTTTCAGCGATGACAGAAGCCAACGAACTGTATAAATAAGATGTTATGATAGAGAACTAAACAATTTACACAGAAAAGATGCTGACGCAAATGCTATAAAATGTCACATAAAAAACTGGAAGAGCATTTGAACATTCTGCGCATTCACAAACAAGGCCAAGTTTTAAGATAATAAATTCAGGTAGGTTGTCTCCTCACCGTTCACCTTGATTAAAATGCAAATTAAAGAAAAATAGAATACTACAAGAAAGCAGTTAACCTGAAGTACGAAATAGATCGTTTCATGCCACAGAACTACTTGGTTTACAAACATTTGCTCATCCACTCCTTCACTTGTCTGGGTAGTCATCTGGCTGGTATTTTTACAGCATGCCAGTGTTAATAACAAGAGAGAGATTGTATTTTATCCAGTAAAATTAACATGTTCGTTTTGGAGCACTAAAAACGCTCAAATTCGCTGAAGTCCCATATCAGCAGAACAAATAGGCAGATGTTTCAGGGGCAGGGCAGACCTCTTTATCAAGCTAAAAGAGTCTGCTTGGCACATTGGTAAAGAGGGCCGCTGTGCCCCTGAAATGCCAATGCAAGTGCGGTTTGCTTTGCAGATATGGGACTTCAGTACATTTTACTATTTGGATCCGCTATTGGCATACTGGCCGTTTTCTCCTTATAACATGAAAGCAGGCCTTAAGTCAGGGATGCCCAACCAGTGGCCCGCGAAGCCCTCTGTTGTGGCCCACGACCTCTTGCTCTGGGATGGTGGGTTGGCAAACCACAATCTGTGCTTGCCAACCCGCCATCCCAGCGCATTAGTGTTGTTAATGAAGCCGGCGATAGAGAAAGCAAGTGGCTACAGAGCATAAGCCGATGCTTCCTATATAGCGCCACCTCCTGTCACAGGCGGAACAACCAAATGCACTCGGCCTGGGACAGCAACAGCCGGCGATACCTGAATGGAAGACCGTCATTAAAGCGGTTCTTCACCCTCACTGACATGATTTTTCCATCGAGACAGGCATTGTAGCGCGAGCTACAGTATGCCTGTCCCGATTTTTTTACCCCCGTACTCACTGTGTACTCGTACATTAAAGATTTCTGCTCCCGCGGGGAATGGGCGTGCCTATGGAGAGGGAGGATGATTGACGGGCGGCCCTGGCACGTCACTCTCCCCGAAGACAGCCGGAGTAGGTCTCGGCTCTTCACGGCGCCTGCGCACAGGCTATGCGCAGGCGCCGTGAAGAGCCAAGCCTATTTCGGCTATTTCCGGAGAAGCGTGACGCGCCAGAGCCGGCCGTCAATCATCCTCCGTCTCCATAGGCACGCCCATTCCCCGAGGGGAGTCGGTATCTTCGATGTACGAGTACGAGGTGAGTACGGGGATAAAAAAATCGGGACAGGCATACTGTAGCTCGCGCTACAATGCCTGATTTTATGGTAGAAGAAAAAAAATTTTTTTTTTTTGCGTTTATAGGGTGAACCCCCGCTTTAAAGGCAAGTTTATTACTAAAATCACAGTGTATTTATGGGCTTATCTGTTTTGCAGTGGTTACTGGGCTGCTTTCAAACTGATCCGCAGGTGCAGAGCAGAACACCTGCAGGTTACCTGCACTGAGCCATAGACTTCTGTTATTACCTGCAGGTTTGGTGAGCTTTCTGAAAGTGCACCACACCTGCAGGATATAATAGAAGTCTATGGCAAAGTGCAGCTAACCTGCAGGAAAGCAACAGGTGTACTGCACTGCACCTGCGATGTGGGTAAACTGCAGCGCATCCGTGTGAAAGCAGCCTTAGCCCCCTTTGGCATGATCGGTCCGACCCAAAAGAACCCTCAATTCACCTCTATTGAGCCACAGATGTAAACGGACTTGTGGTCGTATACACCCACCTACCTCCAATCTTGGATCAGAGAGCCCAAAAGAGTAGAGCGAGCCATGTCCGTGTCTGCTCTGCATTTTCAGGTTGGGACATGGACCAGTCATCCATTCGCTCCACTCATTGTGGCCCGCGACTGGTTACTAATTTGCATAAGTGCCCCTCGTCCTTAAAAAAGTTGGGCACCCCTGCCTTAAGTAAAATAACAGACTCTATCCCTCGTTACAGCCCACTGTCCTAAATAATGCCTTGCCCAATATATCTCATCCACCCTGTCAAAGCAGCTATAGAGCTCTTTCACACAGCCAGCGGATCCACCTGCTCAGGTGGAGGACAGGACCGCGTCTTCTCTGCAGTCCGAGGGGACAGTCACAGCCGCTTTCATTTATGGGCGGTCGCAAGTAAACAGACCGCCTGTCCGTTTACATCAGACTGTCATCCGATCCGATAGATGGATGGATGGGGATTCCCCATTCGTCTGTATTTAGCGGATAGGATCTGATGTCAGCAGGGGTAAACTGACACGTCTGTTGACATCCACTAGTCCATAGAGGGCAATGGATGGTCTTATTGGGCCCGCCTGTCAGTTTTTCAGGTAGACCCAATCAAATCATCATTTGCCCTCTATTGAGCGGAGGATGTCAAACAGACCCATGTGTCAGTTTATCCCTGCCAACATCCAATCCTTTCCATACAGTTAAATACAAAACCTGTACATAAAAATAAAAAAAATAAAAAGGAAGGTATATTTATCTACCTCCCCTTCCCGAGGAATGAGAAGCATCCGATTTGTCATTAGAAGATGCTGCGGCACAGTGCAGGAACGCTAGATTTAGGATGCTCAGCATTCACCCAGGATATCGCCAGAAGGTGAATTCCATCACCCTTGCCTAAGCGCCCCAAGTGGAAGCCAGGGGAATGGTAAATATATTTAATAATCCATTAGAACTCTTTTTTTTACTGTAATCTGCTTATTGTGACTAAGAGGAGGCCCTAATGTATTAAGCAGACCTTTCATCCTTACGGTAAGCTCCACTTTAAATTCAGAGATAGGCATTTGAAATGCCTATCTTTGATAACATGCGGACCTGGTGAGCCTAAATCGACTAGTCATATGACCCAATACCTAGGGACTAGGACTGATGGGGGAGATAACCTAAAACTGCTGCACCAATCAGGTTTTATTGCCAAAGCTTAATTGAAATTAGAAGCTGATTGGTTACTATGCACAGCTGCACCAGATTATGTGTGCACCAGTTTTAGTAAATCTCACCCATGGTCTCCCTGTCCTCATAGATCCTATGTTCCACTACTGTAGGATCCTGGCTTGCCAGCGCTAGCACATTTAGTTTAAAGTTGTTGTAAAGTCTATAAAGTCTATTTTTTTATAAAAAGAACAAACATGTTATAATTACCTGCTCTTTGTAATGGTTTTGCACAGAGCAGCCCAGATCCTCCTCTTCCCGGGTCCCTCTTTGGTGTTCCTGGCCCCTCGCTCCTGTTGAGTGCCCACACAGCAAGCAGCTTGCCATGGGGGCGCAAGAGCCGAAGCTCGGTGTATCCATTCAGACACGGAGCATGTTTGAAATCACCCCCTCTCTCTCTCCTCATTGGCTGACTTTGATTGACCGCAGCAGGAGCCAATGGCACCAATCGAAGGGAAGATGTTATTTCCATTATCAAATGATTTATTGCGACCCAAGTCGCATCTGAAATCACATCAGTGTGAAGCAGGCCTAAGGGAGGAAAAGGTCATTTATAAAATATGAAGAAAAGGAAAGTTTGTCTTGTATCAGGCAACCAGATCTCGGTAGTCTCTTTGAGTGCAGGTACGAAAATGAAAGCGGAGATCTATTCTTCTAGGACTGACCTATACTACCGTATTTATCGGGTTATAGCGCGCTCCCGCGTATAGCGCGCACCCCTAAAGTTGCCCGAATTCCTGTGGGAAAAATATGTTTTGTACTTCCAGTTATGGTGTCTTACGCGGCGTCCATCAGCGGCTTCGTCGGGTCCGGCGTCCGTCTGCGGCTTTGGGTGTCCTCTTCGTCGGGTCCGGCGTCCTCGCGTCCTCCCCGCTCGTTTCCCGCGCCGAGTTTGAATACTGCTCCGACATATACCGAGCACAGTACACTCGTGTATCATCGGGCAGGCTCGGCAACTCTCACGCTGACGTCCTGTACGTCAGCGCGAGAGGCGCCGAGACTGCCCGAAGATACACGAGTGTACTGCGCTCGGTATATGCCGGCGCAGTATTCAAACTCGTGGCGGGAAAGCGGGTATCGGCGTATACCGCGCACCCACGATTTTGCCCTGATTTTCAGGGCAAAATAGTGCGCGGTATACGCCGATAAATACGGTAATTACTCTATAAACCCCTGGTATTTCATAAAAAAAAAAAAAAAAAAACCAGAAATAATGTTCTTGTGAACACTGTTGTCATAGTAACACAACATGTTTATTCCAATTGGCTTAAAGTGTAAATTATCACAGGACTAGACTTTTGGCAGAGAGTGTTGAATATATTCCTTCTGCCAGCAAAGCGCTAATTCCCCAACTGATGGTGTTACCCTCACCGCTAACATCATCCTTCACAAGGCAAGCTTATCTAATGATCAACGTTTTATCTAATGCTGGAAACAAATGTCAGAAATTAATTTAACATAAACTGCACAAGGTTGTGTGTGGTGTTTAAACTAATGGGGCACTTGGCATTCATGATATATTAATAACTCTGCCTTACAAGCAATGCTGGAGGTAATTAGAATTTGTACAACGTTGGGATTATTAGACAAAATGTCACACCAGACATTAAATATATATTTTGTGTGTGTAGACAACTTTCCCACTCATCTCTATAGCCCAGAGCAGCTTCTGTGCACCTCAGAAGAGGAACCTAGCTTCATGTCGGCCTCTAGTACGGAGCGCTACAATAGAGATCGAGGCAGTGGGAAATAGGTCTGAATCTCAGAAAGTACGTAGAAAAAGGGGGGGGGGGGGCAAAAGACTATCCTCCAGATGAGATGGTAAATTGGGAACACTTTCTGAGGCAGCTCCAAAAAGAAGTACAGCCAAAGCTTTCACACTGAGGACTGCAGGGGAGCCGTTTTTCTGGCACTATTTTTAGCTCAAAAGTGCCTGAAAAATGCCCCAGTGTGAAAGGTGTCTAATGCCGTGTACACACGATCATTTTTCGGCATGCAAAAATACGTTTTTCCAACTTCATCATTAAAACGACGTTGCCCACACACCATTAAAATGCTCTAGCAAAGCACGGTGACGTACAACGGCACAATAAAAGGGGAAGTTCCATGCGGATGACGCCACCCTTGGGGCTGCTTTAGCTGATTCCGTGTTAGTAAAAGACAATTCCTGCTTTTCTGTCTGTTACAGCGTGATGAATGTGCTTACTCCATTATGAACGGTAGTTTTACCAGAACGAGCGCTCCAGTCTCATAACTTGCTTTTGAGCATGCGCTGGTTTTTAACATCGTTTTAGCCCACACACGATCATTTTTTACAACCCGAAAAACTACATACCGTAGTTTAAAATGTCGTTAAAGCGGTTCTCCACCCTAAAGTGGAGTCCCGCTGATCGGAACCCTCCCCCCCTCCGGTGTCACATTTGACACCTTTCAGGGGGGAGGGGGGTGCAGACACCTGTCTAAAGACAGGTATTTGTACCCACTTCCGGCCACACGCTACGGGTGAAAGACGGGTTTTTCTGACTTCCCGTCTGTTGCCCGTTGTGTGCTGGGAACACTCGGCTCCCAGCACACAGCGTGTGAGCCAATCGGCGGGCGCAGCGCGACTCACGCATTCGCCGTAGGGAACCGGGCAGTGAAGCCGCAGCGCTTCACTTCCTGGTTCCCTCAGCGTGGATGGAGGGGGGAGCAGCAGAGAGACGAGCGATCGCTCGTGCTCTGCTGCGATCAGCGCTGGACTCCAGGACAGGTAAGTGTCCTAATATTAAAAGTCAGCAGCTGCAGTATTTGTAGCTGCTGGCTTTTAATATTTTTTCCCCGTGGCACATCCGCTTTAAAAAATGCAGCATGTTCGAAAAAAAAAAAATTCATTTTTCAGAACCCAAAAAATGATGTGAAGCCCACACACGATCATTTTAAATGACATTTTTTAAAAACAATGTTTTTTTCATGCCGAAAAAAATGATCGTGTGTATGCGGCATGAGTTTCAACAAAAACGTTTTTATTTAACGAGAAGCTTTTTTTGTTTCTTTTATTATCGCCTGCGGTACACTGGGGGGGGGGGGGGGACAATAGAGTGTCGTTTTTATACTAGACCAGAATAAGATTCACCCCTTAACGTTCATTTTTCACATAGACCGAGAAATACGAATCATTAGCGAAAAACTGGAGAGAAAAACCGTTGAAACTTATGCACACAACGTTTATGCCATTCCTAATAAATAAAACGGATTTGTCTATCTCCACCTGTTCCTGGTGTTGTTCATTCCGTCCTACTTTACTATACCGGTTTTGGAAATGTTCGAAAGAGATAAATTTTTGGAATTACATCAGTACATATTCCCAAAAAACATAAAAACTTGCCTATATCCAAAAATCGAACATATCTAAACACTTTGAAACTCTGAGGCCCCGTACACACGTCCGAGAAACTCGACGAGCAAAACACATCGTTTTGCTCGTCGAGTTCCTTGTGAAGCCGCCGAGGATCTCAGCGAGCCAAGTTTCCTCATCGACTAACGAGGAAATAGAGAACATGTTTTCTGCCGAGAAACTCGGTCGTGTGTACGGGGCCTTACATCCCCAAGTGGGCTTTGTTATGCCTTTTAGCTGCTTGTAAGCGATACTAAAAACATGGACATCATCTTCTCAACCAACAAGAACTACAGTCAAAAATGATCTAAAGGACGTAGTTAGGATCGTGCAATGCAGGGCTGGACAGTAAAAATCTCGCCCTTTAAAGTATAGTCCAGTCAGGGCTTAAAAGTAAACCGTTATTAGCACAGCCTACCTGCTCAGTAGTTAGCTTCGCACCACTGCATCCCTTTTGTTGGTAAACCAGTAATCTAAGAACCCCTGTTGGTGATGTAGGAGAGCTTTTCACAATACAGAGTGATTGCCGTCTCATTTACGGAACGTCTCATGTAAAGATGTCAGAACCAAGACATTTCTTATAGCCACTTATTGGACCCCATTCTGCCTGGAGCTTAAATGTGATTGGGGGGGGGATGTCAGAATCAGATCACAGACACTATACTACTAATGACTCTTAGAATTCTGGCAGTACTATGTTACAAGTAACTCGTATTAAAAGCCAACTCTTGGAAACCTTAATTATACCTTACAGTGTGGCTATGCCTGCGTTGCAAGGGCCAATTGCATATTTAACCACATCAATACTGGGAACTTTCGCCCCCTTCCTTTCCAGACCAATTTTCGGCGCTCTAGCACTTACAATGAGAATTGCGCGGTCATGCAATGCTGTACCCAAATAACATTTTTATCATTTTGTTTGCACAAATAGAGCTTTCTTATGGTGATATTTATTCACGACTTGTATTTTTTGCGATATAAGCAAAAAAAGAGCGGAGAGTTTGAAAAAACAAAACAAAAAAAAAATATATTACTTTAAAAGAAATTCAATAAAATCGAATTTTGTCATAAATTTAAGCCAAAATGTATTCTGCTTCATGTCTTTGGTAAAAAACAAAAATCCCGTTAGGCCTCGTACACACGATAGGATAGCCAGATGACAACGGTCTGAAGGACCATTTTCATCAGTCCAAACCGATCGTGTGTGGGCCCCATAGGATATTTAATCTTAGGTTTAAAAAAATGAGAACTTGCTTTAAAATTTAACCGATGGACTGGTAACCGATAGGTCAAAACCGATCGTTAATATGCAAAAGCATCGGTTAAAAACCCGCGCATGCTCAGAATCAAGTCGACGCATGCTTGGAAGCATTGAACTTCGTTTTTTTCAGCACATCGTTGTGTTGTACGCCACCGCGTTCTAACACGATTGTATTTTTAACTGATGGTGTGTAGGCACGACGGACCATCAGTCAGCTTCATCGGTTAACCTAGGACAACGGCCCATCAGACCGTTGTCCTCTGGCTATCCTATCGTGTGTACGAGGCCTTAAGTGTATAATAATTGGTTTGTGTGATCACGGACATATGTTTGTAATCACCTGCGCACATCTGTACATGATCATTTGCGCACATATGTGTGCAGATAATCATTGGGACATGAATTTTACTGGGAAATATGTGGGGGACAGGTGTTTTTACTGTGTGGGGACATGTGTTTTGGGGACTTTGTGTGTACACCAAGCTAGTGATCAGTGTGAAAAAGCTGTAAAAAACTGCTCATACTCCCTGATCACCAGCCGGCTGCAGCGATCCGCTCTTCTAGCAACCGGCTCTCTATTTAAATCACATGATGGCTGTGATTGGACACGCTTGTCATGTGATCAGGAGGGCCAGTCAGAGAGCCCTCCTGCCAGTCAGAGAGCCCTCCTGCCAATCGGAGATGGGCCGTGTCCGGGCGACACAAGCGCATCAGGATCGCGCCGCTGCGCGGGATCTCCCTCCTTTTGAGGAACATTCCTGAATGTCCACTCAGAAGGAGAGAGCGCCCACCCGGCTGTGTATGTGCAATGGTCGGGTGGCATGTGGTTAAGTATAGGGGCATAGAAAAGGTTTACTTACTTGATCCTCTACTCCTCCGTGATACAGGACCAGTCCCTGCAGCATCTTCTCCCTCATGCTCTAGTAGTGGTTTAAGGTCCGGGCAACATCAAGACTAATGCCAGGAGATAGTCCATCGCCAGTGCTCAGGAGAGCCGAGGATCAGGTAAGTAAAAGCAATGTTTTCATTCCCCTAGACAAAACAAGCAGTCAAACCTTGCAGTACAGGCGCAGCCCAACGGCAAGAGATTAAGCTTAAAGTTTCCTGGAGTTGGGCTTTAAAGTAAGTTCAGTGGCCTTTCTCATTCAAGCACAGCTGCAGTGTGTCGGATGGCAGGAATATTGCTATATCCCCACACCCCCATTTAAAAAAAAAAAAAACACAACAGAATGCCATCACAGACCCAAGGTTCATCACAAACTACAACCCCAGTTCCAAAAAAGTTGGGACACTGTAAAACCCCCCCCAAAAAAACAGAACGCAATTATTCGCAAATCCCATAAACCCATATTTTCTTCGCAATAGAAAATAGAATACATATCAAGGGGTAGATCCACAAAGAAATTACGCCGGCGTAATTTCAAAATTCCCGCGTCGTATCTTTGTTTTGACTCCTCAAAACAAGATACGATGGCATCTCGGCTAGATCCGAAAGGCGTACGTCTTTGTACGCCCTCGGATCTAAGATGCAATTTTTCGGTGTCCGCTAGGTGGCGTTCCCGTCGTAATCCGCGTCGAGTATGCAAATGAGCTATTTACGGCGATCCACGAACGTACGTCAGCCCGTCGCTTTTTTTTTTCCTTGTTTGCGTTCGCCTTTTTCCGGTGTATATTTAAAGCTGCTATACTGAGGCGTACTCAATGTTAAGTATGGCCGTCCTTCCCGCGTACAATTTTGAATTTTTTACGTCGTTTGCAAATAGGAATTTTAGTAGAATGACGTCACCGTCGTAAGCATTGGCGGGTTCCGGTTTAATTTCGAGCATGCGCACTGGGATACCCCCAGGGACGGCGCATGCGCAGTTCCAAAAAAACGTTGTTTACGTCGGGTCACGACGTATTAACATAAAACACGCCCCTATTAGATCCATTTGAATTCCGCGCCCTTACGCTGCGCGAGATACACTACGCCGCGGTAACTTACGGCGCAAATTCGTTGAGGATTCAAACCAAAGTAAGTTACAGCGGCGTAGCGTATCTTACATACGCTGCGCTCGGCGCATATGTATGTGGATCTGCCCCCAAGTGTTTAGACTGAGAAAGTGTACCATTTTAAAAGAAAAATAAGGTCATTTTGAAATTGATGGCAGTAACACGGCTCAAAAGAAAATAAAAATAGGACAGGGCAACAAAAAGCTGGAAAAGTACAACCCCAAAAAAAATTGGGGCATGGCCATGTTTACCACAGTGTGGTGCCCCTGCAGTGTCATATTCTGCTCCCTATCACAGAATGCAGCCTAAGTCACGTGGCAGCGAACTACGCATGCGCAATGCGTTCCAATGCCAAATGTGATGCGTTCCAGGGGATTCACGACACTACCCCTCAGTGAACCCATCACAATTTGTCACGGAAGTGACGAGAACCATAACGAGGAGGCATACACAGAGCGGGGGGGGGGGGGGGGGGGGGGGGGGGGGGGGGGTGCGGCGGGACAGAACATGCAGATCCAATGAGAAACCTACAAAGAGCGGGGGGGAGGGGAGACGGAGGAGAAAGAGACATGCAGATACATTAGGCTGCATTCTGTGATAGGGAGCAAACGGTGACACAGCCCCGCCCCCAAAGCAGAGGCTTATTGAGGTCCGTAAAAAACATAGACTCTCTGGCTTTTAAAGCATCCCCCATGTATAATAAAATGTCACATTGTTTTGGTGTACGCAATAAAGACTGTGAAGAAAATGTGTATGTAGGAGGAGAGCTTCTGAATACCAACAAACACATTTCCATTTTATTCCTCATTTCAATGGGAAAGTTTAAGGTGGAACTTTAGGTTTGATTTATCTTTGAAGTGAAATGTTACCCAAAAAGTAAAGTTCCGCTCTTCTGTAATTTTTTAGGCTCCATGTACACGGGACCATCCTCACCCCCCCCCCCCCCACCGCCATCCTCCCAGCTGTACGAATCACCCCCCCCCCCCCCCCCCCCCCTCCCAGCTGTACGAATCACCCCCCCCCCCCACCACCATCCTCCCAGCTGTACGAATCACCCCCCCCCCACCACCATCCTCCCAGCTGTACGAATCACCCCCCCCACCGCCATCCTCCCAGCTGTACGAATCACCCCCCCCCCACCACCATCCTCCCAGCTGTACGAATCACCCCCCCCCACCATCCTCCCAGCTGTACGAATCACCCCCCCCCCCCACCGCCATCCTCCCAGCTGTACGAATCACCCCCCCCCACCATCCTCCCAGCTGTGCGAATCACCCCCCCCCCCACCACCATCCTCCCAGCTGTACGAATCACCCCCCCCCACCATCCTCCCAGCTGTACGAATCACCCCCCCCCCCCACCGCCATCCTCCCAGCTGTACGAATCACCCCCCCCCACCACCATCCTCCCAGCTGTACGAATCACCCCCCCCCCCCCACCACCATCCTCCCAGCTGTACGAATCACCCCCCCCCCCACCATCCTCCCAGCTGTGCGAATCACCCCCCCCCCACCATCCTCCCAGCTGTGCGAATCCCCCCCCCCACCATCCTCCCAGCTGTGCGAATCACCCCCCCCCCCACCATCCTCCCAGCTGTGCGAATCACCCCCCCCCACCATCCTCCCAGCTGTGCGAATCACCCCCCCCACCATCCTCCCAGCTGTGCGAATCACCCCCCCCCCCCCCCGCCACCCTCCCAGCTGCAGGGCTCCCCCCCCCACCGCCATCCTCCCAGCTGTGCGAATCACCCCCCCCCCCCCCACCACCATCCTCCCAGCTGTACGAATCACCCCCCCACCGCCATCCTCCCAGCTGTACGAATCACCCCCCCCCACCACCATCCTCCCAGCTGTGCGAATCACCCCCCCCCCCCCACCCCCCCCCTCCCAGCTGTGCGAATCACCCCCCCCCCCCCACCGCCATCCTCCCAGCTGTGCGAATCACCCCCCCCCCCCCCCACCACCATCCTCCCAGCTGTACGAATCACCCCCCCACCGCCATCCTCCCAGCTGTACGAATCACCCCCCCCCCACCACCATCCTCCCAGCTGTACGAATCACCCCCCCCCCCCCCCCACCCCCCCAGCTGTACGAATCCCCCCCCCCCCCCCCCCCACCCTCCCAGCTGTACGAATCACCCCCCCCCCCCACCGCCATCCTCCCAGCTGTACGAATCACCCCCCCCCACCGCCATCCTCCCAGCTGTACGAATCACCCCCCCCCCCCACCACCATCCTCCCAGCTGTACGAATCACCCCCCCACCGCCATCCTCCCAGCTGTACGAATCACCCCCCCCCCCCCACCACCATCCTCCCAGCTGTACGAATCACCCCCCCCCCCGCCATCCTCCCAGCTGTACGAATCACCCCCCCCCCACCACCATCCTCCCAGCTGCAGGGATCACCCCCCCCCCCCACCACCATCCTCCCAGCTGTACGAATCACCCCCCCCCACCACCATCCTCCCAGCTGTACGAATCACCCCCCCCCCCCCCCCACCACCATCCTCCCAGCTGTACGAATCACCCCCCCCCCCCCACCGCCATCCTCCCAGCTGTACGAATCACCCCCCCCACCGCCATCCTCCCAGCTGTACGAATCACCCCCCCCCCCACCACCATCCTCCCAGCTGCAGGCAAAATGTGTATGTAGGAGGAGAGCTTCTGAATACCAACAAACACATTTCCATTTTATTCCTCATTTCAATGGGAAAGTTTAAGGTGGAACTTTAGGTTTGATTTATCTTTGAAGTGAAATGTTACCCAAAAAGTAAAGTTCCGCTCTTCTGTAATTTTTTAGGCTCCATGTACACGGGACCATCCTCACCCCCCCCCCCCCCACCGCCATCCTCCCAGCTGTACAAATCCCCCCCCCCCCCACCGCCATCCTCCCAGCTGTACGAATCACCCCCCCCCCCACCACCATCCTCCCAGCTGTACGAATCACCCCCCCCCCACCACCATCCTCCCAGCTGTACGAATCACCCCCCCCCCCCCACCATCCTCCCAGCTGTACGAATCCCCCCCCCACCGCCATCCTCCCAGCTGTACGAATCACCCCCCCCCCACCACCATCCTCCCAGCTGTACGAATCACCCCCCCCCACCTTCCCCCCAGCTGTACGAATCACCCCCCCCCCCCCACCGCCATCCTCCCAGCTGTACGAATCACCCCCCCCCCACCATCCTCCCAGCTGTGCGAATCACCCCCCCCCACCATCCTCCCAGCTGTGCGAATCACCCCCCCCACCATCCTCCCAGCTGTACGAATCACCCCCCCCCCCACCGCCATCCTCCCAGCTGTACGAATCACCCCCCCCCCCACCACCATCCTCCCAGCTGTACGAATCACCCCCCCCCCCCACCACCATCCTCCCAGCTGTACGAATCCCCCCCCCCCCCACCATCCTCCCAGCTGTGCGAATCACCCCCCCCCACCATCCTCCCAGCTGTGCGAATCACCCCCCCCACCATCCTCCCAGCTGTGCGAATCCCCCCCCCCCCCCACCATCCTCCCAGCTGTGCGAATCACCCCCCCCCACCATCCTCCCAGCTGTGCGAATCACCCCCCCCCCACCATCCTCCCAGCTGTGCGAATCACCCCCCCCCCCCACCGCCATCCTCCCAGCTGCAGGGATCACCCCCCCCCCCCCCCCCATCCTCCCAGCTGTGCGAATCACCCCCCCCCCACCACCATCCTCCCAGCTGTACGAATCACCCCCCCACCGCCATCCTCCCAGCTGTACGAATCACCCCCCCCCCCCACCATCCCCCCAGCTGTGCGAATCACCCCCCCCCCCCCCACCGCCATCCTCCCAGCTGTGCGAATCACCCCCCCCCCCCACCGCCATCCTCCCAGCTGTGCGAATCACCCCCCCCCCCCCACCACCATCCTCCCAGCTGTACGAATCACCCCCCCACCGCCATCCTCCCAGCTGTACGAATCACCCCCCCCCACCACCATCCTCCCAGCTGTACGAATCACCCCCCCCCCACCACCATCCTCCCAGCTGTACGAATCACCCCCCCCCCCCACCGCCATCCCCCCAGCTGTACGAATCACCCCCCCCCCCCCCGCCATCCTCCCAGCTGTACGAATCACCCCCCCCCCCCACCGCCATCCTCCCAGCTGTACGAATCACCCCCCCCCCCACCACCATCCTCCCAGCTGTACGAATCACCCCCCCACCGCCATCCTCCCAGCTGTACGAATCACCCCCCCCCCCCCACCACCATCCTCCCAGCTGTACGAATCACCCCCCCCACCGCCATCCTCCCAGCTGTACGAATCACCCCCCCCCACCACCATCCTCCCAGCTGCAGGGATCACCCCCCCCCCCCACCACCATCCTCCCAGCTGTACGAATCACCCCCCCCCCACCACCATCCTCCCAGCTGTACGAATCACCCCCCCCCCCCCCCACCACCATCCTCCCAGCTGTACGAATCACCCCCCCCCCACCGCCATCCTCCCAGCTGTACGAATCACCCCCCCCACCGCCATCCTCCCAGCTGTACGAATCACCCCCCCCCCACCACCATCCTCCCAGCTGCAGGGATCACCCCCCTCCACCGCCATCCTCCCAGCTGTGCGAATCACCCCCCCCCCCACCACCATCCTATCCTAGACTGGGGTAGGTCACTTGTGCCCATCATACGCAGACATTGTGCCCACTATTTGCAGCCACTTGTGCCCGTCATACGCAGCCATTGTGCCCACTATATGCAGCCACTTGTGCCCATCATACGCAGCGATTGTGCCCACTATATGCAGCCACTTGTGCCCATCATACGCAGCCAGTGTGCCCACTATTTGCAGCCACTTGTGCCCATCATACGCAGCCATTGTGCCCACTATTTGCAGCCACTTGTGCCCGTCATACGCAGCCATTGTGCCCACTATATGCAGCCACTTGTGCCCATCATACGCAGCGATTGTGCCCACTATATGCAGCCACTTGTGCCCATCATACGCAGCCAGTGTGCCCACTATTTGCAGCCACTTGTGCCCATCATACGCAGCCATTGTGCCCACTATTTGCAGCCACTTGTGCCCGTCATACGCAGCCATTGTGCCCACTATATGCAGCCACTTGTGCCCATCATACGCAGCCATTGTGCCCACTATATGCAGCCACTTGTGCCCATCATACGCAGCCATTGTGCCCACTATATGCAGCCACTTGTGCCCATCATACGCAGCCAGTGTGCCCACTATTTGCAGCCACGTGTGCCCATCATACGCAGCCATTGTGCCCACTATATGCAGTCACTTGTACCCGTCATACGCGTCACTTCCTTCTTCTTCTGTAGCGGCGGCTGTGGCTCCTGTGTCCGCTTGGCTCCTCAGGCTTCCTCCGTCATGTCTCCTTTTCCGCCAATGCGTTAGGCATCCAATAGGATTGCCTAAAGCTTTGGCCAATCGGGAGACAGGTTTTACTGACCTGCCTGCTGATTGGCAAGGAGGAACTTTAGTGTGAAAATAGCTTCTGGCTCTTATCACGTGCTTCGAAATACACACCCCGCCTATTCCCGCCATAGTATTTCATGTGTCCGGCATCCTGAAAGGGGCCAGGCACATGAATAGGGAGGGCGGCAGAGGTGACGGAGGCGGTGCCCATGCATTGTGGGCCCACCATGCAACCATGCAGGGGCCACCACTGGTCATTGATCTCTGTCAAGTGCTGGGGTCTGGATCACCTCTGCTGCTTTTCCTCCAATCGGGCCAAAGAAGCTGAGTGCGAGTTTACGTATAGCCCTCACACTGGAGACTTGTACACCATCATCATGGCATCCCAGGACGGTGGGTATCAGGTCACGGGAGGGCAGAGCGCATGTGTGTCCCGCTTTGGGGTCACTGGTGGCTTAGGGAGAAGGAGAGGGCCCCTGGGTGTCCGTGGCAGAAGGAGAGGGCACCTGGGTGTTTGGAGGAGGAGAGGGCCCCTGGGTGTCCGTGGGAGAAGGAGAGGGCCCCTGGGTGTCCGTGGGAGAAGGAGAGGGCACCTGGGTGTTTAGAGGAGGAGAGGGCCCCTGGGTGGCCATTTAGTGAAGAAGAGGGCCCCTGGGTGGCCGGGGGAGAAGGAGAGAGAACCTGGGTGGTTGGCAGAGAAGGAGTGGGCCCCTGGCTGTTTGAAGGAGAAGCAGATGGGCCCCAGTGTTGGCCAAAATTGGAAGAGCTGATCCTTGGGTGGTTGGAGGAGGAGAGGGTGCCACACTTCTCCCCTTAGGACGGGGACAGACACCCTTCTCTCCCCCGGAGGACGAGGACACCCTTCTCTCCCCCAGAGGACGGGGACACCATTCTCTCCCACGGAGGACGGGGACACCAGTCTCTCCCCAGAGGTAGGGGCAGTGCCGATCCTGACCTAACCGGGGGCCCTAAGCAAAATTTGCTAAGGGGCCCTCTACCTGACCCGTGATGCCGTCACCCATAACTCTTCACCAATCCCCTTGGAGAGCGCCCGACCACATAAGAGGGACAGACCTAGAGTGGTGATAGGGTGACCTGTGGCCCCCAGATTTTAGTATCACCCCACCAGGAGTCAGGACTAGTACCACAGTACGATCACAGAATGCTCTGCCTGGGGCCCACATCACATACATTAGTGCCTATCCTGACCTCCCTGGGGCCCTAAGCAAAATGACATTAAAGTTAAGAAGCGGGGGGGGGGGGTGCCGAAAATGACATGTCACATGGTGTCACAAAGATTAAAGTTGAGAAGCGGGGGAGGGGGTGTTCTGCTGTCGGAAATGACATCTTACATTAAAGTGAGAAGCGGGGGCTCTAGTAATTTGGGGGGCCCTCCGCAGCTTTGCGGGGCCCTAAGCGGCTTGCATAGTGAGCCTATGGGGCGGATCGGCCCTGGGTAGGGGACACCATTCTCTCCCCCGGAGGACGGGGATAGACACCCTTCTCACCCCCGGAGGACGAGGACACCATTCTCTCCCTCGGAGGACGGGGACACCCTTCTCTCCCTCGGAGGACGGGGACACCCTTTTCTGCCTCAGAGGACGGGGACACCCTTCTCTCCCCCCGAGGACGAGGACACCCTTCTCTCCCCCGGAGGACGGGGACACCCTTCTCTCCCTCGGACGGGGACACCCTTCTCTCCCTCGGAGGACGGGGACACCCTTCTCTCCCTCGGAGGACGGGGACACCCTTCTCTCCCTCGGAGGACGGGGACACCCTTCTCTTCCTCGGAGGACGGGGACACCCTTCACGGGGACACCCTTCTCTCCCCCCGGAGGACGAGGACACCCTTCTCTCCCCCGGAGGACACCCTTCTTTCCCCCGGAGGACACCATTCTCTCCCCCAAGGACGAGGACACCATTCTCTCTCCTGGAGGACAGAGACACCAGGGCTGGACTGGGACAAAAATATTCGTACAGCTGGGAGGATGGTGGTGGGGGGGGGGGTGATTCGTACAGCTGGGAGGATGGTGGTGGGGGGGGGCTGATTCGTACAGCTGGGAGGATGGCGGTGGGGGTGATTCGCACAGCTGGGAGGATGGCGGTGGGGGGGGTGATTCGCACAGCTGGGAGGATGGTGGTGGGGGGGGGGGGGGGATTCGTACAGCTGGGAGGATGGTGGTGGGGGGGGTGATTCGTACAGCTGGGAGGATGGCGGTGGGGGGGGGGTGATTCGTACAGCTGGGAGGATGGCGGTGGGGGGGGGGGGGGTGATTCGTACAGCTGGGAGGAGGGCGGGGGGGGGGGGGGGTGATTCGCACAGCTGGGAGGATGGCGGTGGAGGGGGGTGATCCCTGCAGCTGGGAGGATGGTGGTGGGGGGGGGTGATTCGTACAGCTGGGAGGATGGTGGTGGGGGGGGGGGGTGATTCGTACAGCTGGGGGGGTGGCGGTGGGGGGGGGGGGGTGATTCGTACAGCTGGGAGGATGGTGGTGGGGGGGGGGGTGATTCGTACAGCTGGGAGGATGGTGGTGGGGGGGGGGGTGATTCGTACAGCTGGGAGGATGGCGGTGGGGGGGGGGGGTGATTCGTACAGCTGGGAGGATGGTGGTGGGGGGGGGGGGGGTGATTCGCACAGCTGGGAGGATGGCGGTGGGGGGGGGGTGATCCCTGCAGCTGGGAGGATGGCGGTGGGGGGGTGATTCGTACAGCTGGGAGGATGGCGGTGGGGGGGGGGGGTGATTCGTACAGCTGGGAGGATGGGGGTGGGGGGGGGGGGTGATTCGTACAGCTGGGAGGATGGTGGTGGGGGGGGGGTGATTCGTACAGCTGGGAGGATGGTGGTGGGGGGGGGGTGATTCGTACAGCTGGGAGGATGGTGGTGGGGGGGGGGGGTGATTCGCACAGCTGGGAGGATGGCGGTGGGGGGGGGTGATCCCTGCAGCTGGGAGGATGGCGGTGGGGGGGTGATTCGTACAGCTGGGAGGATGGCGGTGGGGGGGGGGGGGGTGATTCGTACAGCTGGGAGGATGGCGGTGGGGGGGGGGGGTGATTCGTACAGCTGGGAGGATGGCGGGGGGGGGGGGGGTGATTCGTACAGCTGGGAGGATGGTGGGGGGGGGGGGGGGTGATTCGTACAGCTGGGAGGATGGTGGTGGGGGGGGGTGATTCGTACAGCGGGGAGGATGGGGGTGGGGGGGTGATTCGTACAGCTGGGAGGATGGTGGTGGGGGGGGGGTGATTCGTACAGCTGGGAGGATGGTGGTGGGGGGGGGGTGATTCGTACAGCTGGGAGGATGGTGGTGGGGGGGGGGGGTGATTCGTACAGCTGGGAGGATGGCGGTGGGGGGGGGGTGATTCGTACAGCTGGGAGGATGGTGGTGGGGGGGGGGTGATTCGTACAGCTGGGAGGATGGTGGTGGGGGGGGGTGATTCGTACAGCTGGGAGGATGGCGGTGGGGGGGTGATTCGTACAGCTGGGAGGATGGCGGTGGGGGGGGGTGATCCCTGCAGCTGGGAGGATGGCGGTGGGGGGGTGATTCGTACAGCTGGGAGGATGGCGGTGGGGGGGGGGGGTGATTCGTACAGCTGGGAGGATGGCGGTGGGGGGGGGGGTGATTCGTACAGCTGGGAGGATGGCGGTGGGGGGGGGGGGGTGATTCGTACAGCTGGGAGGATGGTGGTGGGGGGGGGGGGGTGATTCGTACAGCTGGGAGGATGGGGGTGGGGGGGGGGGTGATTCGTACAGCTGGGAGGATGGCGGTGGGGGGGTGATTCGTACAGCTGGGAGGATGGGGGTGGGGGGGGGGTGATTCGTACAGCTGGGAGGATGGTGGTGGGGGGGGGGGGATTCGTACAGCTGGGAGGATGGTGGTGGGGGGGGGGGGTGATTCGTACAGCTGGGAGGATGGCGGTGGGGGGGTGATTCGTACAGCTGGGAGGATGGCGGTGGGGGGGGGGGTGATTCGTACAGCTGGGAGGATGGTGGTGGGGGGGGGGTGATTCGTACAGCTGGGAGGATGGTGGTGGGGGGGGGTGATTCGTACAGCTGGGAGGATGGCGGTGGGGGGGGGGGGTGAGGATGGTCCCGTGTACATGGAGCCTAAAAAATTACAGAAGAGCGGAACTTTACTTTTTGGGTAACATTTCACTTCAAAGATAAATCAAACCTAAAGTTCCACCTTAAACTTTCCCATTGAAATGAGGAATAAAATGGAAATGTGTTTGTTGGTATTCAGAAGCTCTCCTCCTACATACACATTTTCTTCACAGTCTTTATTGCGTACACCAAAACAATGTGACATTTTATTATACATGGGGGATGCTTTAAAAGCCAGAGAGTCTATGTTTTTTACGGACCTCAATAAGCCTCTGCTTTGGGGGCGGGGCTGGAGGCGGGGCTGTGTCACCGTTTGCTCCCTATCACAGAATGCAGCCTAATGTATCTGCATGTCTCTTTCTCCTCCGTCTCCCCCCCCCCCCCCCCCGCTCTTTCTAGGTTTCTCATTGGATCTGCATGTTCTGTCCCCCCCCCCCCCCCCCCCCCCGCTCTGTGTATGCCTCCTCGTTATGGTTCCTCGTCACTTCCGTGACAAATTGTGATGGGTTCACTGAGGGGTAGTGTCGTGAATCCCCTGGAACGCATCACATTTGGCATTGGAACGCATTGCGCATGCGTAGTTCGCTGCCACGTGACTTAGGCTGCATTCTGTGATAGGGAGCAAACGGTGACACTACACCCCCTCTTCTATTAAAGCGGTAGCAGCTGGCAAAAAAAAAAAAAATCCCTGGCAAAGGCAATGGCATAATGTGCTAGAATAAAGCCCTCTAGCAGGACTCTGCCACTGCTGACAAGGATTCCATCTTCCCCCATTCTTCCTTCTAGTGGCACAGAGCTCTGAAGGTCCAGTATGCAGGACCTTCAGAGCGCATGCGCAGGTGACGTCACCGGCTGCATGCATTGGAAATATAATCATTCCAAATCCTGAGCTACACCGTATAGCTACATCCTGAGCTACACAAACAATATGCTCCTCTTAGGCAATTCATTCCTATGGCTTGGTTTGTACTCCTCTTGATGGCTGGGGCCGCCATAGGGATAAGTGAAGTAAGCGGCGTGAATGTAAGGTAGGCGCAGGGTTGGGCTGGAATGTTTCTTGAGGAAAAGGTTGTGTGGAGCTATGCAGGCAGGGCTGGAGAGTAAAGAATTTGTGGAGCAGGGCTTTTTATTGCAACACAGTTAACCATGAGCGGTCAACTTTCACTAAAAATTACGTTTCCTTTTAAAGAATGCTGAATGTAATAAATTTATAACTTTGAAAAAATAAAAATAGAACAGCATACAGTAACTCAAATCAAAAATCTTCATCCTTGTACCCTCCAAGAACAAAGCATTTTTTCCCTCCATATTGTAACGGCTATGACTTGGATATGGAATATTCTATTTAGGAACATAAGCCATCTGCCATCTGCACAGATTTTAATGCCATTGCCAATTAGCAGCAGATGAGCAAAAGTAGACCATTTGGCCAAGGAAAACCCTATGAGACACGAGGGTTAAGCCTACTGATAGGGGGATGAAGAGGGTCAAAGCAAAGCTTTTCTCTTTTTGTACGGAGCCAAACAGAAATTTAAAATGGACCGCCAGAAAAAAACAGCTTATACATAGCTCAAATGCATATAGGTTTACAATTTTACCTACCTAAGCGTTTGTCTATGTGACCAGCCATTCTAAAAGACGTACACATCTGCTATCCAGGCTAATTTATGGTTTACCATTGCTATTTCTCAAGTCAGATTTACGGTTTCTTGGGTCAGCTCCTGGCTCTCTAGACCAGTCAGTCTCAATTTGAGTTCTCACAAAGGGTACTAGGAGTTCCTTAGGCCTTGAACAGATTGATCTCTACACTCCTAGGGACAGAATTTTGGCATACAGCCAATGTACCTTCTTACACTTTTCCACTGAACAGCAATATGAGAGCGTACTACAATGACCACCAATGCATGGGCGCACTTTGCCATTGATCTCCAATTTGAGGAAGCATTTCTCCACTGCCCACTAATCTGAGAAGGAATTTCTTCTCTGGCCACCAATGTAATAAGGTATTTCCCCACCGACCAACAATGTAAAGAGCATTGATCCACTGACCATCAATGTAAAATGGCATTTCTCCACTGACCTCCAACACAAGAGTGAAATTTACCCCCGACCACCAATACAAGAGTGCAATTCACCCCCGACCACCAATACAAGAGTGCAATTCACCCCCGACCACCAATACAAGAGTGCAATTCACCCCCGACCACCAATACAAGAGTGCAATTCACCCCCGACCACCAATACAAGAGGGGAATTCACCCCCCACCACCAATACAAGAGGGCATTTCTCCAACGGACCACCAATACAAGAGGGCATTTCTCCAACGGACCACCAATACAAGAGGGCATTTCTCCAACGGACCACCAATACAAGAGGGCAATTCACCCCCGACCACCAATACAAGAGTGCAATTCACCCCCGACCACCAATACAAGAGTGCAATTCACCCCCGACCACCAATACAAGAGGGCAATTCACCCCCGACCACCAATACAAGAGGGCAATTCACCACCGACCACCAATACAAGAGGGCAATTCACCCCCGACCACCAATACAAGAGGGCAATTCACCACCGGCCACCAATACAAGAGGGCAATTCACCCCCGACCACCAATACAAGAGGGCAATTCACCACCGGCCACCAATACAAGAGGGCATTTCTCCAACGGACCACCAATACAAGCAGGCATTTCTCTACTGGTCACCACTTTCTTTCCATTATTACTACAGTACTTATATATTTTTGTGTAGAAAAAAATACTTGATCTGATACAATCTGAAGACTGTGGGCCAAATTCCGAAAGGAGATACGACGGTGTATCTCCGGATACACCGTTGTATCTCTAAGTGTGCGTGGTCGTAACTATGCGACTGATTCAGAGAATCAGTTACGCATAGATGTCTCTAAGATCCGACCGGCGTAAGTGTCTTACACCGTCGTATATTAAGCTGCATATTTACGCTGGCCGATAGGTGGCGCTTCCGTATAGTTATGCAATGAATATGCCAATTAGGTAGATACGCCGATTCAGAAACGTCCGGCCGGCGCATCTTTTTACGTCGTTTACGTTAGGCTTTTTCCGGCGTAAAATTACCCCTGCTATATGAGGCATAGCCAATGTTAAGTATGGACGTCGTTCCCGCGTCGAGTTTTGAAAATTTTACATCGTTTGCGTAAGCTGTTCGCGAATAAGGCTGTACGTAAGTTCCGTTCACGTCTAAAGCAATGACGACTTGCGGCGTAATTTCGAGCATGCGCACTGGGATTTTTTCACGAACAGCGCATGTGCCGTTCATAAAATACGTCAAATACGTGGGGTCACAGTGAATTTACATAAAACACGCCCACATCATCCCCATTTGAATTAGGCGGGCTTACGCCGACACACATACATTACTCCGCCGTAACTAAGGGCGCAAGTTCTTTCTGCATACGGATACGTTACGAGATACGTTACGCCGCGCCGACAGATACTGCATTTATTTGAATAAAAAAGGATAGCATGGACAAATATTGGAGTTCCACTTTAAGCTTCACAACATCAATGGTTGGTCTCCCAACACAGAAGATTATGATGGAAATGAAAACCAGTTATAACATAACAGGAAATATTTATCACAAGTGAGAACTATATTGATTCTGGCCTCCTGCCTGGGAAAAAAAAAAAAAAAAGAGGATGCCACGTACCGTACGAATAGGGGAGTTTACAAAGGAAGTGAAAAGATTCTCTATTGTGGCCACAGGAATCTGAATATTCAGCATGCACAACGCAAACATTTGGTTCCTCTTAACAATAACGCATCTGAATTTCACGTGGACTGTTCCTGTGTAGGGAGATACGTCTTATGCAAGCGTTTCTTTCCGCAATGATATTCTACAATTATTCACAGGAAAGTAAATACGCTTTTTCGTCATTCGTGAAAAAATCAGTGTTGCTAAATATATACATACGGTGATAAGAGTGCGCAGGAAGCCGATACTAGATGTGTGCTATTTAAAGCTGCAAACTATTCGATAATACAATTAACTTTTGACCATAACGTTAGTATCAATTGTTATGGAAAAATCATTAGACAACTAATGTGATTAAAACTAAAACATGAAATATTGACTCCAAAATAATGGCTTTCATTTTATTAGGAAAAACAAAAAGAAGAGAAGCATGATAAGTGGAAATCTGTCCTGATACACAAACGGCAAAAAAAAAACGTAATCTGTGTCAATTGAGAGATTAAAGGGGTTGTAAAGACAAAAATATTTTCCTCTTAAAGCGGAGTTCCAACCATAATTAGCATTTTTTAAATGTATGTCCTTTCATCCTGCGTTTTTATAATATAAATCCGGTCACTTACTATTTTACAATCCGCCGCCGATCCGCATAGATATTCAAAAAAGATAGTTTATAAAACTATGTCTACACCGTTGTCATTTTGCTTGTGGGCATTGTGAAGCCTACAGGCACTTACTTCCTGGAAGTCTTGGATGGGGAGTGATAATTGGACAGCGCACTGCATCCTGGGAAATGATGACACACATTTCCCAGGAGCATTAGAGGGAGATGATGTCAGAATCCTAGGTGGTTTCAAAAGCAGATTTCGTGGGACCGCATAGCAACAGGTATTTCCAGATGAGTAAAAAAAAAAAAAAAAATTCCTTTTTTTTTTCTTTTTTAGTCGTAAGCTACAGTTTAAAGCAAAATAGTTTTTTTTTATGGAACCTCCACTTTAAGTTAAAGTCTGACAGTAGCTGATAAAGTAAAAAAGTAAAAAGTAATGTTTTGCATTATAACTAGTTTGATACCTGTTGAAATCGAGCCGTTTTATTCACCTCCGTCACTCCTGAATCATTATTCTCACTGACTTCCTGGTTTGCGGTGCGCATTCATTCTTGCTACATCACGGCCTAATGGGAACTACAGTTCCCATTAGGCTTAGCCTCCATACCTGTGAGGGATAAGAGAGCATCTTCACGCAGGGCTGTAGACATAGGGAGGGGGTGAGCCACATTCTGCTTTCCACCATGAAAAACAGCTCAGATGCTGGTGGAAAGCAAGAAGAGGAGACAGGAAATGGCATTTTCAAACCTGTAGCCAGATTCACGCAGATGGCCGCAACTTTAAGGCGGCGTAGCTTAAGGCATTTAAGCTACACCGCCGTAAGTTAGCGAGGCAAGTACATGATTCACAATGTACTTGCCTGCTAAGTTACGGCGGCGTAGCCTAAAGCGGGCAGCCTAATGGCGCCTAATTCAAATTTAGCTAAGGGGGCGTGTTTTATGTTAATGTGGCTTGACCTGACGTTTTTTTTTTTAACTGCGCATGCGCCGTGCACCTACATTTCCCAGTGTGCATTGCGGCTACGTCCGCCGCACGAGCTTATTGATTTCGACGTGGACGTAAACAACGTAAATCCCTATTCATGGACAACTTACGCAAACTACGTAAAATTTTCAAATTTCGACGCGGGAACAGCGGCCATACTTAACATTACTATTCCATCTATTTGATGGAATAACTTTAGGCGGCCTATCTCTTACGTAAACGGCGTAAATGTACTGCGGCGGCCGGGCGTACGTTTGTGAATAGGTGTATCTACTGATTTGCATATTCTACGCCGACCGCAATGGAAGCGCCACCTAGCGGCCAGCAGAAATATTGCAACCTAAGATAGCATGGCGCAAGCCGTCGTATCTTAGATATGTTTAAGCGTATCTCTGTTTGAGAATACACTTAAACATAGGTTGGCGCAGATTCTGAGTTAGTTCGGCGTATCAGTAGATACTCTACCTGAATCTAGCTACTGGATTACTGTATTTTGGATGTCAAAAGGAAAAACGAGGTAAGTGATATTTAAATGCTCTAGCTTACAGCAATCAATTGATCTAATAAAAAACAAACCTTTAGCCTAGGTTCACACTGCTGCGAATTCAAAATCGCGGTAAAATGCGCGATTTTACCGCGATTTCGGCCACAATTTAATGTAAATCGCGGCCCGAAATCGCAAAAAGTAGTACAGGAACTACTTTTTGAAATCGCAGATGCGGCGTCGCACTGATTAGGACAGTGCCATTGCCGACAATTGCCGTTGATTTGAGATGCGATTTGACATGTCAAATCGCATCTCAAATCGTTCCAAATCGTACCCAGTGTGAACCAGGGCTGAGTGTTCCTTTAAGGCTTCATTCACACGGCCAATTAGGGTCATACACCGGCAATAATCAGCGTGGATCAAAGGTTTTTGTGATCAGTCACAGCCAAAAGGCTATCCAAATCAATGACAGACGGACAAGCATTGCGACTGTCCGCATATTGAGTGGTTACATTCAGTTATGGACAGATGAACAGCACTGAATGCAGCTTGCAACCAGGCTTATCTGTCACGAACCTCATTTAACTACTCGATGTGCGTTTACACGCAAACACGGAAAGCTGCAACACTTGTCAGCCTGTCAATGATTTGTACAGGCCTCCTGGCCGCGGCTGATCACAAATACCCATGTTCCCTGCCACAGAAATTCTCAGATTATTGGCAATGTAACTACATCAATAAGATAGAAAGTGAGGGTAAGGCCCCATTCACACTTGTGCGACTTGTCATGTGACTTTGGACCCCAAGGTTGCATGACAAGGCAACCCCATGTTTCCTAATGAGTCCTGTTAATATCTGTGCGACTTAAAGTCACAGCGACTTTAAAGTAGTTCCTGCCTAGTTGTATCCCTAAATGTGGGCCGTACAGATGTCCCTTGGAATATTATATGAGATGGTCCAGAAGTGAAGTGTCTGCTATGTATTTATGATTTGCTGTTGCAAGACCGAATTGTACCTTGACTGGGTGTACTGTACTGCATTTATTCATGTTATTTTTGTATCTTCCTTTGTTTTTTGTCATTCAATAAAACCCTAGTCGCAATGGGAATCGCAAAAGTGTGAATGGACTCTTAGAGCCCTTTCACACTGTGCCGCCCATAGCGTTGGCGCTAAAACGCCGCCATTTTTACCACCGACGCTATGGGCGGATTTGTATCGCATTTCGGCCACTAGCAGGGCGCATTTACCCCCCGCTAGCGACCAAGAAAGGGTTAAAACCGCCCGCAATGTGCTGCTCACGCTGTCCCATTGATTTCAATGGGCAGCAGCGGAGGAGGAGGGGTAAACACACCGCTCCTTCTCCGCTCCAAAGATGCGGCTAGCAGGACCTCAGGCTTTCACACTGGAGGGAATGGGGACAGATATTTAAGGGCGTATTGCAGGCGCTATTTTTAACGCTATAGCGCCTGCAATAAGCTCCAGTGTGAAAGGGGTCTTAATGTTTCTTACAGGTAATAAAAACCTAACTGAGGGTTTAACTCTTCTTGACAGAGATAGAGATCAAGATAGAGATAGAAAGCAGGACAAGATAAATGGCAGGATGGAATGAGATACTTAGCTAGTAGGCTGTGTCCCCTGAGTCATTTTGAAGGGACCTGCCAGGATAGATATATGGAGCTGCCATTGTTCACTTGTATTATTATTTTTTTAAGGCGTTCGCTTCAGGACCATCAGCTTAGTGATACCCCCTCTCGCAACACAAACACATGCATCATAGCGGCTATAAAGGAAGGACAAGGATGACAGTCCTGGATAATGGACCTTCAAGAAAAGTCTGCAACAGAAGCTCCCACAGATCTATCCTGATTTCTGTTTGATAATGTTAACCACTTCAGCCCTGGAAGAATTGGCTGCTCAATGACCAGCCATTTTTTGCAATTCGGCACTGTGTTGCTTTAACTGACAATTGTGCGGTTGTGTGACGCTGCACCCATCTCTCCGATTTTTTTTTTTTTTTTTTTTTTTGCGCTATAAACAAAAAGAAGAAGAAGAAAAAAAAAAAAAAGGGAGCGATAATAATTTGTACTTTTTGCTAGAGCTGCACGATTCTGGCCAAAATGAGAATCACGATTTTTTTGCTTAGAATGAAGATCATGATTCTTACGGCGTAAAATCTTTTACATTTATACAAAAAAAAAAAAAAAAAAATGGGCTAACTTTACTGGCTAGTTTTGTTTTAATTCATTAAAGTAATTTTTCCCAAAAAAATTGCATTTAAAAAGACTGCTGCGCAGATACAGTGCAACATAAAATATTGCAACAACCGCCATTTTATTCTCTAGGGTCTCTACTAAAAAATATATATAATGTTTGGGGGTTCTAAGTAATTTTCTAGCAAAAAAAAAAAAATAATGATTTTAACTTGAAAAGAGCTGTCAGAAAAAGGTTTGGTGTTTAAGTGGTTAAGCGTTCCCTAATTTACATACAGAAGTTTATTCCTTTGATGTGATACAATGTTTAGACTTAACTTTCCACTGATAAAGAAGGTTTTCAAAACTTGGCAGGCTGCCCAGACTTTGACTTTTGGCTGAGAGTAGAGAGGAAATTCTTTGCATACCAAAGTGCAGAGAGAAAATTATTTTCATGTCAAAGATCATGAAACCCTGTGTTAAGAATTGCAACGGATTCTTGACGATTAATCGTGCAGCTCTACTTTTTGCTATAATAAAATATCCCCAATTATTTTATTTTTTTTTTAAAAAGCTATTTTTTTTTTCAGTTTAGGCCGATATGTATTCTTCTACATATTTTTTGTAATAATAAAAAAAAAATTGCATCAAGCGTATATTGACTGGTTTACAAAAAAGTTATAGTGTGTACAAAATAAGGATAGATTTATGGCATTTTTATAATAATTTGTTTTTTTGCTAGTAATGGCAATTTTTATCGGGACTGCGACATTATGGCAGACAAATCGGACACTTTTGACACTCTTTTAAGACCATTGGCATTTATACTGCAACCAGCGCTATAAAAATGCACGGATTACTGTAAAAATGTCACTGGCAGGGAAGAGGTTAACACTAGGGAGCGATCAAGGGGGTAACTGTGTTCCCTGACTGTGTGTTCCAACTATGGGGGAGGGGACTGACTAGAGGAAATTACAGATCGTGGTTCCTAGCTATTAGGAGCTCACAATCTGTCTCTCTTCACAGAATAGAACAGGGATTTGTGCGTTTACACAGACACGTTCCTGTTCTGCCTCTCATGCTGTCGGTCACAAACATCGGCACCCCTGCGATGCAGTGGGCACACGCGCATGTCTGCTATCCTGCTTAAAAGGGACCGACATTCAGCTACAGCGGTTCGTGGGATCTTGCCGACCTGCCGCCGTAGAATGACGGCGGCTGGTCGGCAAATGGTTAATATACCAATTATTTTAACACCCGAGTTAATTTAAAACATACCTCCTTATAATCTGTGACATTATCTTTTACATTCATAAAGCTTAGCTATGCCTGGGCTCAAGAAGGAGGATCACTGTATGGCGCTGCTGTTACAAACTACAATTCCCTTCCCAGAACGCAAAAGGGAACTGTAGTTCTCAATGGGTGGGATTGTGGGTGTCTATGAAAAGTCGCACTTAGGTTAGGCCTAGGTGCTGATTTGCATTGCCATCCAATCGCTTCTTGGTCATTAGAATGGCTTCTGTCGAGCAGTCCTGGAAAACCAGCATTCGATCAGCGCTTGCAGCCAATGGCTGCAGTGCTGATCTGTGTATTCCCATTGGAGGGGCCCTGCTGTTGTGCCGATGTATGAATTTGTCAGGTTTTTTTTGTTCAACCTGCTATATAACCTTTGCACCCACCCACCATGTGGGTGGGTGCGACAGACCAGGAGTCACGTGGCTTCTCATTCAAAGAACCCCAATTTCAAAACAGTTGGGACACTGAAAAATCTACATAAAAAAAAAAAAAAAAAACAGAACACAATGATTTGCAAATGTCATAAACCCATATTTTAGGCACAAAAGAATATAGAAAAATATCACATTTTTAAACTGAGAAAATGTACAATTTTAAGAAAAAAAATAAGGAACTTTGAAATTGATGGAAGCAACATGTTTAATTTATTTATATATATCACACACACACACACATACACATATAGGGGTGAGATGTACATAACACCTAAAAAATGCTAGGCTTTCGATTTTGAGGTGATGTAATAGAAGTAGCGGAGACTTGATAAAATATAGGAAGGCAAAACGTGTATTTTTTAGGGTTTTTTAAGGTCCCGTTGTCACATGACTTTACAAAAAGTGACCCGCTAGCGCCCGAAAACTGCAGCTTAAGCACCACAAAAACGACCAATGCTTTAGAGGCTGTTTTAGCGTGAAAGGGGTCCAAGTGGTTCTAACCACTTACTGGGTTCTACAACTTATAAGTTAAGATAAAATGGCAAAAGGTCAGTAACATGATTGGGTATAAGAAGAGCATCTTAGAGAGTCAGAGTGTCTCAGAAGTAAAGATGGGCGGAGGTTCACCAATCTGTGAAAAGCTGCGTCCAAAAACGGTCGAAAATTTCAGAATAATGCTCCTCAATGTAAAATTGTATAGATTTCAAATATACAAAGTATAAGGTAATGGTGGGTGGGAAAGAACAGGCAGGAATCCCCTGGTCTGTCAACCAAACAATGAAGTGGGCAGGTCGGACCTGGTGTACAAGATTCTTGGGTCTTTCCACTACAGTAAAATGAATATGGGGGATGTTACAAGACCCCTCTCAGGGTCTTACTAAATGTAAACATTAAGGAAACAGAGGCCCTCTTCTGACTGATTCAAAAGGGGAATTCTTAGTGGGGGGGGACACCTGTATTGAACATAATGGTGAAATTGCCTAAAGGTAAGAAATGACCTTTGGAGAAATGCCAAAGAATTCAGCTTTAAGGGCCTGTTTAAAGCTACAGTAGATCGCTCTTCAGGAATGTTTGATAAGTGGTGAAGAGATGTACGGTCACCTGCCTTTATTAATGCCTAAAAACCAGCACCACTGCACTGCAACCATGTGCATTCAGTTGATTGGGTTGCGTACAATGAGTGGTACTGCCCACCAAATGAAACAGGGTGGGGGGGACTGATTTTCGTCTTGATGCAATCTTTGTGGCATGTGAACAGCCCATTCACTTCCCTTGCAGTTTGAACTGAGTATTCGGGGGCCAGTAAAACCACAGCTCAACCATGTTTTTTTGACTGCCCCTTCCCCAACCGCAAGTGTAAACCAGGCCTTAGGTTGCCTGAAGCCTGCCAAAAGTTGTCAATAGGTCTCTCTATACACTGCTCCTATAAAGGCTGAAGCCCATGTCTAAAAAAGGTCTCAAAGTGGATAGGACATAACACGTTTAGGACTATTTTAGGGGTCGTTCACATGATGTGCAGCTACCTGAGATTTTCCTCATGGATAAACACAGGTAACTGCAATGACACACAGAAAACAATATGTGTCATGTTTATACCAGGATGCTGCGTTTCGCTGCGTTCCAGAGATGTGGGATTCTCAAACATGCTTGCATATCATCGCACCTCACTGGATAGTTCTGAATGTCACCATGCAAATAAAATGCGCATCACACCACGCCCTGCCACATAACATTCCAAAATGGACTGCTGTCCACACTTTAAACCACTCTGGTTAGCGTGAGGTAAATGTAAATGGGACTTAAAAGTGCAGTTTCACCCAAAAATTAAACTTCCGCTTATCCGGTTCCTCCCCCCCTCCGGTGTCACATTTAGCACCTTTCAGAAGGTGGGGGGGGGGGTATGTTGGCAGATACCTGTCGAATACAGGTATTTGCTCCCACTTCAGATTCTGCGACCATCTACGCCATGTCCGGGCCCCCCCCCCCCGCTGTCTTCTGGGAGACACACAGGTCCCAAAAGACATCAGGGACCAGTCAGGATGCGCAACGTGACTCGTGCATGTGCAGTAGGGAACCAGGCTGTGAAGCCGCAAGGCGGTTGCAGGGATCACTTTGGGTCGCCATTCTCATGTAGCGGTACGCTTAGACCCCATTCACACCTGAGCGACAAAACGCCCGACACCGGACGCTTCTGTCGCTCGAGGGGAGAATTCCCATTGCTGTCTATGGAGATGGTTCACATCTCATAGACGCCGAACGCCTGTCGCCTGAAAAAAAGTCCCGGACCCTTTGGCTGCATTCACATCTGAGCGACAGCCGCGATCGCGTGTAGCGGCGTATTTTGCCGCGAGTACAAAACTTTCACTTTTTTTTTTTTTTCCCCTCTCAAAGTCTTCCCATTGCTGTCAATGGGAAAACGCCTATGTCGCCTGAAAAAAAGGGTCCGGGACTTTTTTTCAGGCGACAGGCGTTCGGCGTCTATGAGATGTGAACCATCTCCATAGACAGCAATGGGAATTCTCCCCTCCGGCGACAGAAGCGTCCGGCGTTTTGTCGCTCAGGTGTGAATGGGGTCTTTTTTTCAGGCGACATAGGCGTTTTCCCATTGACAGCAATGGGAAGACTTTGAGAGAAAAAAAAAAAAAAGTGAAAGTTTTGTACTCGCGGCAAAATACGCCGCTACACGCGATCGCGGCTGTCGCTCAGATGTGAATGCAGCCTTAGGGGCAGCAGGTAAAGAGCTGCCAGGCATTACATCCTGGCACACTTTTATCCTTAGCTATTTATGCCACCTCCAGAGCCCCGACACTGCCAGGATAAGTCCCTATAAACAAGGCATGCAAGAACCCCTGCTTCCCACAATGCTGTGCTTGAGTGGCCAATCACCTGGAACAAGTGCCAACATAGATGTGCCAGGAATGCTTGCCTAGCCCTGTTCTAGTAGACACTGGATTGGGTTGATAAGCAAGAGATAAAGGGAAGTACCTTAAACTGGCTATATGCCATGGATTTTCACACAAACACTTGTAAGAAAATTTGTATGACTGTTCATACCAAAATCTATGGCATATAACCAGCTTATGGAGACACAGGGGGGGGGCAACTAACATGCAACTAAGCAGAGATCTGTTCAGTTGTAGGTTTATCTGGCTCATTCCTTAATCATTGTTGCTTCTGGTATCACTCTGGGCAGAGAAGTCTGAAGAACATCGGTTTATCCGTCTCCTCCCGCCCACCACTTTGAATCCCTCCGATGTGGCCCCAGGCTTCCAGTAGGAGCAGGAGACCCTGGGAACCACACAGGGGGAGGGATTGCGCTGCCCGCACCAAGAAAGTGATTGGCGGGTATACAGCTGCTGGATCACTTTCACTTTACAACTGGAAGCCGGTGATCTGCCGATATGGTTCCTCCTATAGGTATGGTTCCCTCCAATCAACCAGCATTACTAGGACAGCAATGGCACCCCCATATCTCTTTCTGTACGGGGTTTACATCTTGTCACAGAGCAGACTGCCAGCAGCTGTACAGGTGACAGGTGACAGCACTTTGTACTATAATACATGTAAAAAATGACAGCACTGCATAACCATATCTATACAGAAAACAGCACCACATATTATCATTCCTGTACAGATGACAGCTCTCTATATTATCATTCCTGTACAGATGACAGCACTCTATATTATCATTCCTGTACAGATGACAGCACTCTATATTATCATTCCTGTACAGATGACAGCACTCTATATTATCATTCCTGTACAGGTGACAGCACCACATATTATCATTCCTGTACAGATGACAGCTCTCTATATTATCATTCCTGTACAGATGACAGCACTCTATATTATCATTCCTGTACAGATGACAGCACTCTATATTATCATTCCTGTACAGATGACAGCACTCTATATTATCATTCCTGTACAGGTGACAGCACCACATATTATCATTCCTGTACAGATGACAGCACTCTATATTATCATTCCTGTACAGGTGACAGCACTCCATATTATCATTCCTGTACAGATGACAGCACTCTATATTATCATTCCTGTACAGATGACAGCACTCTATATTATCATTCCTGTACAGGTGACAGCACCACATATTATCATTCCTGTACAGATGACAGCACTCTATATTATCATTCCTGTACAGATGACAGCTCTCTATATTATCATTCCTGTACAGATGACAGCACTCTATATTATCATTCCTGTACAGATGACAGCACCACATATTATCATTCCTGTACAGATGACAGCACTCTATATTATCATTCCTGTACAGATGACAGCTCTCTATATTATCATTCCTGTACAGATGGCAGCTCTCTATATTATCATTCCTGTACAGATGACAGCACTCTATATTATCATTCCTGTACAGGTGACAGCTCTCTATATTATCATTCCTGTACAGTTGACAGCTCTCTATATTATCATTCCTGTACAGGTGAGAGCTCTCTATATTATCATTCCTGTACAGTTGACAGCTCTCTATATTATCATTCCTGTACAGATGACAGCTCTCTATATTATCATTCCTGTACAGATGACAGCTCTCTATATTATCATTCCTGTACAGATGACAGCTCTCTATATTATCATTCCTGTACAGATGACAGCTCTCTATATTATCATTCCTGTACAGATGACAGCTCTCTATATTATCATTCCTGTACAGATGACAGCTCTCTATATTATCATTCCTGTACAGTTGACAGCTCTCTATATTATCATTCCTGTACAGATGACAGCTCTCTATATTATCATTCCTGTACAGTTGACAGCTCTCTATATTATCATTCCTGTACAGATGACAGCTCTCTATATTATCATTCCTGTACAGATGGCAGCTCTCTATATTATCATTCCTGTACAGGTGACAGCTCTCTATATTATCATTCCTGTACAGATGACTTCATATGACAGGACCCAGCCCCCCTCTGCACACAGTGTTACTCTCTCCCTTGCACTGTACAGAACTTCCATGCTGCCTTCCCCTGATCAGGTTCTATACATAGTGGATTGCCCATCATGCTGGGAGTTGTTGTCTCTGACCTGTATATGACGTCAGTCTCTCCGTACTCCCGGGAGCGTCGCTGTCCCCCGATGATCGCAGTGACAACACACACACACACGTCCTGGCAGCGACTACCGATCAGCTGCTGCTATAGGGAAGTGGAGGGCGGAGCAACCCGCCGTCTATTGACATCCACCAGCCAATCCTTCCGCACCACGCCCACATCGGGTGCAGCTGCCAATCAGAGAGTAGCTTTTCTTTTCAGCTGCGCGTCTGATTGCAAAGCCTGGTTTTCTCATAGATGGTACGCAGAGGTGACCAGTAGAGGGCTCTGTGGAGCGGTTCTTTCAGCTTTGTAGAGACATTGATTAGGGAGGGAGTGTAGTGTCCTGGTTGTGGTGCCCAAGATAGAGTACATGATAGACTTAAAATACTATACAGATAGAATACATGGACTATAAATAAAGACTATACAGACAGAATGCATGGAATATAAATACTATACAGATATAATACATGAAATATAAAGACTATACAGATAGAATGCATGGAATATAAAGACTATACAGATAGAATGCATGGAATATAAAGACTATACAGATAGAATACATGGAATATAAAGACTATACAGATAGAATACATGGAATATAAATACTATACAGATAGAATGCATGGAATATAAAGACTATACAGATAGAATACATGGAATATAAATACTATACAGATAGAATGCATGGAATATAAAGACTATACAGATAGAATGCATGGAATATAAAGACTATACAGATAGAATGCATGGAATATAAAGACTATACAGATAGAATGCATGGAATATAAAGACTATACAGATAGAATACATGGAATATAAAGACTATACAGATAGAATGCATGGAATATAAATACTATACAGATAGAATGCATGGAATATAAAGACTATACAGATAGAATGCATGGAATATAAATACTATACAGATAGAATACATGGAATATAAAGACTATACAGATAGAATACATGGAATATAAATACTATACAGATAGAATGCATGGAATATAAAGACTATACAGATAGAATGCATGGAATATAAAGACTATACAGATAGAATGCATGGAATATAAAGACTATACAGATAGAATACATGGAATATAAAGACTATGGGCCAGATCCACGAAGCTCGGCGCTTCTATCCGTCTGGCATAGCGTATCTCTGGTACACTACGCCACCGTAACTTACAGCTTATTTTTTGTATCCTCAAAGAATTTGCGCCGTAAGTTACGGCGGGGTAGTGTAACTTTGGCGGCGTAAGGGCGCGCAATTCAAATGGATGTGATGGGGGCGTGTTTTATGTAAATACGTCTTGACCCGACGTAAATTAGTTTTTTTTTAACGGCGCATGCGCCGTCCGTGGGGGTATCCCAGTGCGCATGCTCGAAATTAACCCACAACAAGCCAATGCTTACGACGTGAACGTCATTCAACGCAAAGCCCTATTCGCGAACGACTTACGCAAACAACGTAAAAAAAATTCAAAATTCGACGCGGGAACGACAGCCATACTTAACATAGGATACGTCTCATATAGCAGGCGCCGAAAAAAGCCTTACGGAAACGACGTAAAAAAAATGCGCCGGCCGGACGTACATTCGTGGATCGCCGCATCTAGCTAATTTGCATACTCAACGCGAAATTCGACGGAAACACCACCTAGCGGCCAGCGGAAATATGCACCTTAGATCCGACGGCGTACTAAGACGTACGCCAGTCGGATCTAGCACAGCTTCAGGCGTATCTTGTTTTGTGGATACAAAACAAAGATACGCCGGAGCAAACTAGAAGTTACGCGGCATATCAATAGATACGCCAGCGTAACTCCTTTGAGGATCTGGCCCTATACAGATAGAATGCATGGAATATAAAGACTATACAGATAGAATACTGTACATGGAATATAAAGACTATACAAATAGAATACATTGAATATAAAGACTATACAGATAGAATACATTGAATATAAAAACTTTACAGATAGAATGCATGAACTATAAAAACTATACAGATAGAATGCATGAAATATAAAAACTATACAGATAGAATGCATGCATAAATATTAATGCAGTGCTCATAGGTGTGCGCAGCCTGTTGCATTAGGGTGTGCACCTGAAAGCTCAAAATAGTACTGATCTCTCAGTGTGTTCATTCAGAAAGGGAAGGGGCCAGTGAATTACATTACCCCTTCCCCCACTCATCCTGAAATATCATCTATGTGTGCAGTAGCCAATGGGAGAGGAGGGAAGCCAGCCATGCTGTGGGAGAGGACACCGGGTAGCAGGGGGAATCTGCACTGCAGGGAGTGATTAGGGTGTGCCTGGGCAAACCTGGCACACCCTGTACGCACGCCTATGGCAGTGCTGCTGGAACCAACTGCATTTTATGGGAAAAACTGGTTTCAATGCAGATATAAAAAAAAATATATATATATGTTTATTAGAAAAATATATATATATATTTTATTTTTAATTGAAATTACTTTTAATACCAGATTTATATCTGGTATCTTCCCCTGGTAAGTCACCTGTGAAGTAGAGAGAGAGGCAACAATAATATTGATGGCCTGCACACACGTATACTGATGGGGAAAAGAGGAGAGGGAGGAGTTCATCGGCGTGCTGCTGCTCCTTCACTGTCCAATCAGAGGCTGGGGGCAGGAAGGTCACCCCGATCGCAGCCAAGCTCCCACGGTGGCTATGCCATGCATCAAACCTCATACAGTGCCTTGAAAAGCAGGGCCGCTGTTAGAAATCACGGGGGCCCCATACAGCATTGATACAGGCCAGGCCCGCCCATGCAAAAATTTCACGACGAAAATACGCCCTCCAAGCACAAATCTCCCTCACCCCCAAAAAATTCACCCACCTAGCACATACCCTCTTTCTTCTCAAACTTTCTATTATAGCACCCCTAATCGTTCCTATTAGCCCAAATCCCCCACCCCCTCCTGGCACAATATCTGCACTCACTGAGTATTCTCTCCAGCACCTCTGGGTGCCTGTAGTATCCTCTCCAATGCCTGGGTGCCTGGGACCCATAACCTATTAGCAGGTTAGTGAATAATTATGAGCTGGAAGCTTTTTGTTTTAGCAATTAGCTTTACGTTCATGAAGAAATATATTATATGCCTTTTATCATAGACAGGAAGAGAACAACAAAAAAGTACACACTTAGATACAGAAAGTACATCCTGTTATTACTTTGTACCATACAATACACACTATCATACTGCAGTGCCACCTGCTGGTATAGACAAGTATACTGCATATATATATAGTTCACATTACAGAAAGCTACTTGCTGTTGCTTCTTTCAACACCAGATAGGCTGCTAATTAGGATAGGCAAATGTCGTTTTGTGGCTCTGCTGCAATCAGCATAGCAGCAAGTGATTGCATTGGGCTGATCAGGGCTATACAGACTACATGTTTGATTGCTCCACCCTGTCTTCTGAAGTGTTCCAGAATATAGTGGGTGGGAGAATCAAATGAGTAGCTTAAATACTTACACAGTGCCAGCCAATCCCAGGAGAAGGATGTCCAGATGGTGGCTGGGGGAATGTATAAATAGTATAGACATTCCACGCTTACGGTAATTTAGACCCCTACTGAATTCAGCTGCAGTGCATATCTCCTGGAATTTTAGCATGCCTGAGGAACAAGTGTAGAATCCCACCTGTCATAGTCTATGGCAGGTTGGGGCTGGACAGGGCTGATGCTGTACCGAGTGGTACTGGCATTAATGGACCCTGTCCATTCAAGGATGAAGGTCCAGAACACAGAAGACCGGCATACCACTTGGTACATACTAAATAGTGTTTCCATATCAATCAAACACACACAGTCAATAAAATAGCATACCTACCACACCACTCTAGTTTTGGATGGTGTTCTCCTTTAAACCTCACTGTACGCTGGGACCCCACATTGATGATCTTTGCTCTGTTTGGCCCTGAAATGCCAGTGTCATCTACTGAATGATGAGGACCAAGATTGACTAAATACCTCACATGTCTTTGAGTGTATTGTTACACTATGTATTTACCCTGGTGTTGGCCGGGGAGAATTCTAGTGTGTAAGCAGTAATTTTGCATTAAAGATTTAAGCACTGAACTTTCCATTTTCTATTTTAGAGCCTGGCTCAGACTGTGATTCCTAGTGCCGAAAGTTCATTGCCCTGCTTTAGACCCCTTTCACACTGAGGGCGTATTTCAGGCGCTATAGCGTTAAAAATAGCGTCTGCAATCCGCCCTCAAACAGCTGCTGAATTGTCTCCAGTGTGAAAGACCTTGGGCTTGCACATTGGACCCTTGCGCTAGCAGGACGGTAAAAAAAGTCCTGCTAGCCGCATCTTTGGAGCGGTGAAGGAGCGGTGTGTTTACCGCTCCTCCACCGATGCTGCCCATTGATATCAATGGGACAGCACAGCTATATTCCCCGCAATGTGCTGCTATACCCCCCGCAATGGGTCGGTGTAAGCCCGCCTAATTCAAATTATCAAGGCAGTGGGCGTGTTGTATTACAATGAGCCGTGACCCCATGCAAATTAGGGGCCGACGTATCCCAGTGCGCATGCTCAAAATCACGTTGGCTAGAATGCCTAAGATACGTCGAACACCACCTACGACGTAAACGTAACTTACGCACAGCCCTATTCACATACGACTTACATAAACAACGTAAATTTCGACGGGTGTTCCGACGTCCATACGTTAACATGACTTACCCCTGCTTTATGAGGGGTAAAGTTACGCCGGTCGTACACCTTACGTAAACAGCGTATAGTAATGCGCCGGGCGCAAGTACGTTTGTGAATCAGCGTATCTTGCTCATTTGCATATTCGACGCGTAAATCAACGGAAGCGCCCCTAGCCGCCAGCGTTAATATGCACCTAAGATACGACGGCGTAGGAGACTTACGTCGGTCGTATTAAGCCAAAATTCAGGCGTAACTTGTTTTAAGAATACCGCGCATAGATACGACAGCGCATCTTTTAACTGGCGTAAAACGTTCCTGAATCTGGCCCAATGTCTCCTTAGTGTATGTTATGCCTCTCCATAAGTTATTATTCATGAAGCCCCTACATCTCATCCTCCAGCTTTCAAAATGTTCAAAGAAAGACAATATCAAAGGACCAGTGATCTCCAAAACTTCAGGCAAGCCATGATGGTACAATATATTATGTGATACTAGCTGGGGAAAGTTGAAAGATTTTGCAGATAGCTCAGGTTTGAATAAACCATTTGGGATAATGTGTCTACAACATAATTTATCTGAAAGGCATCTTCTTTATAATTCTGAGATTTAGGATTGTATCCAAAAAGTGTCAGATCTATCTATTAGACGAAACGACAGTCTCAGATATTGTCTGATGTTTTGGGAGAAAGGAAAAAAAAAGCGTAGGCTACTAAAATATAGATGTGTAGCGCCCTGCTACTTTCATAGCTGGTGCTGCCTTAAATTTAGAGGGTGGTCAGAGATTTAGTTGCCTCTGAACCATGTTATTTTTGCCGAATTTGGGCCTCTGTTCCAGCCATGGCTGTACTGTGAGTGACCACTATTGCTGTCTGGGGTGTTGGTGCCACCCCAGGCCAAGGGTGGCAGCAGTCGAGTCAGGGTGTATTGGGTGCTATTCCTCAGCAGCCAATCAGTGGGAGTTGATCGCCTCGCTGTACATGCTGGGGGAGAGTACTTAAGGGACAGACGTCATTGGTTCGCGGTTGTCGATCGCTGGCCTGTTGTCCCACCACCCCCCGTGTGTGGCCCTCATGGCCAGGGGTGCGTGTTCAAGTGTTCCTGACTCCGGGACCATGTTGGTCCGGGGGTTGTGATCTAACGTGTAGGCCTGGTAGTCAGACTGGGTCTACAGTTGCAGATTGGTCCTGTGCTGTCCGTCCTAAGGGAGGAAGCCGCCCGATGAGGAACCTGTCTGGGGGACTACCGAGCACGAGGCTGGTATCTCAGGAGAGGCCTTGAACTTCATCAAGGGACGCACCATTACTGAAGGGCTGAATGATAGTCGCCTGTCAGTTCTGAATTTACTCGAGAGGGAGATCTGGGTGCTTAATCCTGTGTTAAGAAGGATTCTGGACCGAATACATCTCCACCTTTGGGAAGGTCTGTGGCAGAGACTTTGCTAAAGTTTCCGTGTGACACTCTGGCTGCTAGGCTGGTGAGAGAGGCCTATCCAGGTGCACAATACCCACTCTGGCTAGAGTGGCGACGAAAGTTTTATCGCTGGAAGCAGGATTGTTTCCGAACAAAGTTATACACCTGAACCTACTACTTACTATGCTTTCTACCTCTTCAACTACTACTACTTTTATTACTTTACCCAGTTGGGTAATAAAGCACAGAAAAAGACACCTAAAGTGTGGACATTGCAGTTCTTCTCAGCTCATCATACACCCTAAATGGCGAAGGAATAGAGGTAACATGCCACCCAAAACAAACCAGCAGCTCCTTCTGGGGTAGTGCTACACACACATATATATATATATATATATATATATATATATATATATATATATATATATATATATATATATATATATATATTTTTTTTTATAAGATATTCATATGATTTTACACACTAGTCTCAATCTCTCCTCAAATCACGATTTTCATCGTGTTTCATGCTGATTGTATTACATTGTTCAAGCCCTGAAGAAGGGAGTCCTTTCTTCTGAAATGCATTGGCTATGCCTGATATTCTTTCCAAATAAATATAAAAAAAATGTCAACTTAGATTGAAGCTTATGCTAGGCACTCCTTACCACACACCCAGAAGTTTTTCTACAATGCAGTTACAATATATAAATCATATATTGTATATATGTGTGGTATCTTCTCCCAGTCTTTAATTCCTGCTTTTTCACTGTATTAAGATAAAAATGTTTTGAGATGCAGCCATATTGGGAGAACACCCTCTGTATATCTGTTACATGTTCCTATTCACATAACATGACTTTTAGAAATATTTTTTAAATGCTGCTTTTATTTGCTGTTTTTCTGAAAACTCCAATACTGAAAAATTTTACTTAGCTGCCCTTTCTCTGTAATATTGAAGGAGCTGGGGAGTTAATGTGACCATGATTAACTTTGTCTATACTGTGTTGGCAGATCCCATTATAAGTTGTAAACTAGATGTGAGCTAGGCCACACCTACGCGTTTCGTCACAAACAGGATGTCGTCGGGGATAGGCAGCCTATCCCAGACGACGTCCTGTTTGTGATGAAACGCGTAGGTGTGGCCTAGCTGGGTGACGTCATCACGCAATTACACGGAGATACGCGACGACGGAGTTTGAGCAGACGAAGGAAGGCTAGAGGAGACGCCATCCTATCCAACTTTTACTTAACATTGCGCTGAATTACTCGTCTTATTGTAAGTGCAATTTTTATTCAAATAAACCCCCACTCAAAGCGGTATTATACTATGTGGTTTCCCGTCATCTCTCATTACATGGGAAGTTATACTGGTATCTGATTGGTGGAACACATACGGTCCGGAACTGTTTGTCTACACTATCCAGTCTCAGAAGCAGTCTTGTTGGAAAGACTTGGATAAAACATCCCTGAGCTCCATGAGACCGGTGCAATACCGGTCTTCTCTTTTGGTAAGGAGATTATATTCTCACTTATCGGGTGTCTCTTTCGGTGGAGGATTTCATAATCAAGTTATACATGAGAATCACTTATGAACTTTCTTATCCATTCGTTTGGTTTTTGGAACATGTGTTTTGGACTATTCTTTCAGTAGTTTTTTTCTTATTATTTCTTATTATTTTTCTGTTGTCACAGATTATTTCACTAATTTAGTTTTCATTTGTTTTTTGGTGGTCAATATTAATTTTTTAGCGCTGTACTATCTTGTTTTTTTAGTTTGCAATCTGCCTAACAGCTTGCTTTGAACAAATATCTGAAAGGTAGAAATATTTATAGTTTTTAATTATTCTTTAATTGAGTATAATATAACATTAAGTAATTATAATACAGTAAAACCTTGGTTTGAGAGTAACTTGGTTTGAGAGCATTTTGCAAGACAAGCAAAATATTTTAATAAATTTTACCTTGAAATACAAGCGATGTCTTGATATAAGAGTAGTGTCATGTCACAACTGAGTATAAAAAAGAAGAGAGAAGCCTCTAAGTGTAGCAATATGGTTACATTTAATGAAGGTACAACATTTAGCAACTTATTGCTACACTTGGAGGTGCCTCTCTTCTCTTTTATACCCTGCAAAAAAATGCTTTGATATACAAGTGCTTTGGATTACAAGCATGTTTCTGGAATGAATTTTGCTCGCAATCCAAGGTTTTACTGTATAACATTTACACTTGGAAAAAACATCCTAACAAATACATCTCTCTCTAGTTGTGGTGGAGACTCTCGGCCTGACTTCACGGACCCCTTCCATTCCATTCTTCTCTACTTCCATTTTCTTTACTTTTTCTTTATTTTTTTACTTATTTTTTATTTTCTGGTAATAATTCGAATTTTTCTTTATGATTTGAAGCTCCTGTTTTTTTAATTATATGATAATCTGAATTACTCAAGAACGCAAATAAGAAGGTTACTCTTACAATACCTCTAGGCTTGACACCTTTTGAAGAACTGTAAATACCTTCTAAAGTTTTAATCGATCTTGTTTCAATATTATTTAATAGTTATTATTACATTCTCAATTAGATAACATTGAGCTTCTCATCCCTGACTGTATGATATTGTATTTACTTCATGCAATTTGTACACTACTTCTGTACTATTCAATAAAATATTTTGACAAGGAAAATATCATCCTATTAACCACTAGCCGACCAGCCACCGTCATTATACGGCGGCAGGTCGGCTCTCCTGGGCGAGAGCCCGTAGCTATACGTCCGCTCTTCGAGCGGCCACTAGGGGGCGCGTGCGCGCCGCCGGAGGCGCGCGCGCGCCCCCCGCTCGCTCCCGACTCCCGTGCGTGTGCCCGGCGGGCGCGATCGCCGCCGGGCACACGCGATCGCTCGTTACAGAGCGGGGACCGGGAGCTGTGTGTGTAAACACACAGCTCCCGGTCCTGTCAGCAGGGGAAATGCTGATTTTCTGTTCATACAATGTCATACAACGCCCCCTAGTGTTAACCCCTTCACTGCCAGTGGCATTTTTATAGTAATCTAATGCATTTTTATAGCACTGATCGCTATAAAAATGCCAATGGTCCCAAAAATTTGTCAAAAGTGTCCGAAGTGTCCGCCATAATGTCGCAGTAACGGAAAAAAATCGCTGATCACCGCCATTACTAGTAAAAAAAATATATTAATAAAAATGCCATAAAAATACCCCCTATTTTGTAAACGCTATAACTTTTGCGCAAACCAATCAATAAACGCTTATTGCGATTTTTTTTTACGAAAAATATGTAGAAGAATACGTATCGGCCTAAACTAAGGAAAAAAAATTTTTTTTATATATTTTTGGGGGATATTTATTACAGCAAAATGTAAAAAATATTATTTTTTTTCAAAATTGTCGCTCTATTTTTGTTTATGGCGCAAAAAATAAAAACCGCAGAGGTGATCAAATATCACCAAAAGAAAGCTCTATTTGTGGGGAAAAAAGGACGCCAATTTTGTTTGGGAGCCACGTCGCACGACCGCGCAATTGTCAGTTAAAGCGTTGCAGTCCCGAATCGCAAAAAGTGCTCTGGTCTTTGACCAGCAATATGGTCCGGGGGTTAAGTAGTTAAATGATGACTTACAGAAACCCCAGACATCTAATATATTGCTATAGACTGTTTTGATGGCAGTTGGGAATCTCAACGAGATGTATTATCTTTAGGACTCCCCGGGAGTCATATATTAAAACAGCTGTATATCAAATATTGTGCAATTTAACATTTGTAAATGTTAGTATTAATCAAACCAAAAGCAACAGCTTAATTTTGCATGATCATGCAGCCAAAGAATGACTGTCAACCGATTTTTAAACAAAGTAGATTTATTTTCAAAGCAGCTAATATTTTATACAAATTGTGTACATAAAATAAATCTGAATTATAAATAAAAAAAGTTACAGAAAATTAGAAACTACAAACAACAGTATTGATAAATTTCCCCCACTTCTGTATTTTTGTTATAGAACTATCTTAAAACAGAATTGGTCTTTTTTTTTTTTAATTGTGAGCTGGAAGGCTGCTTTTGCAGAATAGACATGTGACGTCTCTTTTGTAATAAAAAAAAAACCTAGCTATCTGATCATAGTCTTTCTTTGAATGTACTGTACACTGAGCTGCACATGTGCAGGTCATTATACATTCTGGCACAGTTCCTGTGTGCCAGGACGACTGAACTTCTGCGCATGCACGGAAGTTACATTATTCTGCAACGGCTAATCAAGAGCACAGAAGACCAACACACCAAAGAAGCTGGGAAGAAGATTTGGTGCCGTTCAGGGAACTTTTTTTATTTGCACTAACATACAGTTTTTCAGGACAAGCTTTCAGTGTATGTCCCCTTCTTGAAGGTCCAAGCAGTAACCAACCTTGAAGACCTTGAAAAAGGGGGACATACTCTGAAAGCTCGTCCTAAAAAACTGTATGTTAGTGCAAATAAAAGTTTTCAATTGTTTCTGTCACAAGTGCACCGATAGGGCTACAATCAGCTCAGGCTGTAAAATTGTGGAATTTCCTGGGACTGTAATGTTAAAGCTTGTCAGTCCCCCCCCCCCTCCGGTGCCACACTTAGCACCTTTCTTTTTTGACAGGTAGCGGTCCCCACTTCCGAGTTCGGCTCCCCTCCTCCTTGTCATAGGACTCCCTGGCAAATCTTGTCTCAGGATCCACTTCCTGTTTGGCCAAAGGCAGACATCCCAAGTCTCCCGCGAGTCGTGGGAGTCTCCTGCATTTCATTGCAGGCTCCCGGACACCTGCAAATGCCGGGTGATCTCCTGGCTGCGCCTGCCACTCAGCAACAGACAGAGCAGCCGAGCGTCCGAATGGAGAGTGGCCATTTGGGCTGCTCTGTCTTCTATCTGAGTGACAGGTACAGGGGGGTCTGAACCCCCCAGAACAGAGCCTGCGCCTTTCCAAAGCTGGCCGCACTTGGCCGGGAAGCAGGCACAGTGACGTTTTGGCACCTTTTACAAAATACAGCAGGGCCGGTGTTCTGACGAATAAGTTCCCCCTGGTGGATAAGGACCCCCCTGTACTGCGCAGGTGTGAACTGAGCTCCAAAAATAGCCGAACGTAGAGCTGAGAGTCAGCTCTAGACGGCGCCTGCGCAATGTCGATGTAACTAGTTATTGCAGCAGGTAAAGGGCGACGTGGACCACGCTGCATGTGGCCAGTTGGCCTCACGTCCTTGCTTCGCTCGCTCAGCCTCCTGGCTCTTTTTTTAACATTCTCCATGTCCACAGGGATGTTAAGGAATGAGCCTGGATGTTGGTGTGCGCAGGCGCCATCTAGAGCTGACTCTCAGCTCTACATATTCGGCTATTTTCGGAGGCTCAGTTGACGCCTGCACAGTACAAGGGGGTCCTTATCCACCAGGGTAACATTTTGGGCAAGACACCGGCCGGGGGAGCTAGGAGGACTCAGGAGTGAGAGCGGATGCTCCTCCTGGCTCCTTAAGCGGGCTGGTGTCCCTGCTCTCCATCGTGCCTTGTCTCTACTGCCTGCAGATCAGCCTGGCGGGCCCTGGACTCAGAGTCTTTAGTAATCCATGATCTGTCCTGCTCCCTGCTGTTCCCCCGACCCTGAATGCAGAAGCACACGCAAGCAGAGGTATTCTGTAGTTTGAGGAGATTGAGAGGTGTGCAAGGTGTGTTTTATTTACTGTTGTGGCATGTCTTAATTCACTGCTTCTCCCTCTTCATGTCTGCATTCCCCAGCTACATGTGCTACCTGTGTCCCATGGTGAAGCTAGAAGGTACAGTCACTATCTAGTGAAGTATATGTAGGTGTGACATTATTAATTTCTCTTCCTGCAGCTGGTGTTCTGGGTGCTTTTCTTTGATTTATGTGACCCTTCCTATTTATCCGGTATGTCTCTGTGTAGGGGTGCTGTAGCAGCAAATGTATCATTTAAGCCTTCATTGGCTGTTACAGGTCCAAGCCATTAGGCTGGTTCGCTGTGCCATTGTCAAACCCTTATCTGCAGCATCTCTCTAAGGACATTGTTCAGGTGGCCCTCATACTCAGTCCCCTATGCAATATTCTATCTTATGGCTGTGCCATTCAATATATGTGTGGACTGTATGTACCATATTTATTGCGGTATAGCGCGCTCCCGCGTATACCGCGCACCCCTAAAGTTGCCCCGAATCCTGTGGAAAAAATTTTTTTTTTGTACTTACAGTTTTGGTGTCTTGCGCGGCGTCCATCGGCGGCCTCGTCGGGTCCGGCGTCCGTCTGCGGCTTCGGGTGTCCTCTTCGTCGGGTCCGGCGTCCTTCTGCGGCGTCCTCGCGTCCTCCCCGCGCGGAGTTTGAATACTTCGCCGACATATACAGAGCGCAGTACACTCGTGTATTGTCGGGCAGGCTCAGCAACTCTCGCGCTGACGTCCTGTACGTCCAGGACGTGAGCGCAGAAGGAGCCGAGACTGCCCGACTATACCAGAGTGTACTGCGCTCGGTATATGTCGGCGCAGTATTCAAACTCGGCGCAGGAAAGCAGGTATCGGCGTATACCGCGCACCCACGATTTTGCCCTGATTTTCAGGGAAAAAAAGTGCGCGGTATACGCCGATAAATACGGTATGTGTGTGTACCATATGTAGTGTTATTATTCCTAGTGAGACTGGGGCGGTTGGACGGCTGCGCCAACACGAAGTGTTACCTCCCTGAAATGAGTTTGCCACCTCCCTGAAATGAGTTTTTGCAGGTTGGGATGTCTGTAAAAGGAGAACATACAGTCCATGCTGAGCTGTCAGTATCTCCCTGCGTGCTGGATCATGCGTGGACTCACCCCACCAGGCAGCTGCCAGGGCCATTTACTTGGTAGTAGAGCAGGTTGCTCACCACCCTGTTCCATTTGGAGATGTCTATGAAGTCCGGGTGCGGTCAGAGCAGCCTCGGCTCTTCCTTCCTCCTGCCTCCTAAGGTAAACATTTTGATAGCAGAGCTGACTAAGTAGGGGGCATGTCAGACCTGTGCAGAGAGACCACTGCTTCCACACAGAGAGCAAGGGATTCTCTACTACAGCATGCTGGCAGTGGATGGGCCTATTTTACTGTAGCTGTAACTGAAAAGAAACTGTGAAACTTTGCACCTGGAATGTACACAACCTTTTTAAAATGAAAGATCAGTTGGGCTTTGATTTCCTCTCAAAGGATCTGAAGTTTGTTGGGGACATGTTATGAAATGCGCTCCAGCCCACTGCCATTCACTGCAAGAGAAATTGTCTTGAACCAGCAGTACCTGTATTAGCTGAACAGCAACAACATAAAAAATAAATTATATAAAATTACTGTATGTCTCTGACACATTATTTCTAATGTCATTGAAATATATAATTGGACCACAGGCTGTTAACTGTCATTATTTGGTAGTTACTCGGGAACGTTAATTCTAATGTCTATGAAATATATAGATCACAGGCTGTTAGCTGTCATGGCTTTGGTACATAGCTTTCTAGTCCAAAACTGACATTCTATAGTCACAGTACATAAGAGTCTCCAGCGTGTTGAAATTGGTACCTGCCAAAGTAATGATCTGTATCTCACAGCAATATAAGCAGTATGCATTTGAAGCATAGCAATTTTTAACAAGAGCAGTGTGTCGTGAAGCAGACACTTGGGTACATCAAGCTGAAAATTATAGTGTTTACAGACAAATAAGTGCTGTGCTCCTGTTGCTACAGAGTGGTTTAAAATGAAATGCAACATAATAGCTATCTACGATGTGTACTAATTCTAATACATGCAAGCATTGCTAAAAGTTTAATGTTTATTCGATCAAATAAGGTATATTCATTTAAAGAGTAAAGGCGGCCATACACGGTTCGAATTTCGAAAGAACTTTCTTCCGAAAATCGTATCAAAGAATTTTCGTACGAATTTCGCACCGTTAGTGGGCTGCAGCAACAGACGATTTTCGTGCGGCAAACAAATTTGAGAAATTCGACATGTTGGAAATTTTTTGAAAAACGAACGATTTTCTGATCAATGATGGGAGAATCGTGCGAGAAATGTAATAGAAAAAAAACGCGCATTTGCAAGAAAAGAATATTCTCGGAGAGAAACGAATATTCCCAGAGAGAAACTAATATTCCCGAAGAGAAACTAATATTCCCGGAGCGAAACTAATATTCCCAGAGAGAAACTAATATTCCCAGAGAGAAACTAATATTCCCAGAGAGAAACTAATATTCCCAGAGAGAAACTAATATTCCCAGAGAGAAACTAATATTCCCAGAGAGAAACTAATATTCCCAGAGAGAAACTAATATTCCCAGAGAGAAACTAATATTCCCAGAGAGAAACTAATATTCCCGAAGGGAAACTAATATTCCCGGAGCGAAACGAATATTCCCAGAGAGAAACGAATATTCCCAGAGAGAAACGAATATTCCCAGAGAGAAACTAATATTCCCGAAGAGAAACTAATATTCCCGGAGAGAAACTAATATTCCCGGAGCGAAACGAATATTCCCGGAGAGAAAGTAATATTCCCGGAGAGAAACGAATATTCCCGGAGCGAAACGAATATTCCCAGAGAGAAACGAATATTCCCAGAGAGAAACTAATATTCCCGAAGAGAAACTAATATTCCCGGAGAGAAACTAATATTCCCGGAGCGAAACGAATATTCCCGGAGAGAAAGTAATATTCCCGGAGAGAAACGAATATTCCCGGAGAGAAACGAATATTCCCGGAGAGAAACGAATATTCCCGGAGAGAAACGAATATTCCCGGAGCGAAACGAATATTCCCGGAGCGAAACTAATATTCCCGAAGAGAAACTAATATTCCCGGAGAGAAACGAATATTCCCGAAGAGAAACGAATATTCCCGGAGAGAAACGAATATTCCCGGAGAGAAACGAATATTCCCGGTGAGAAACGAATATTCCCGGGGCGAAATGAATATTCCCGGAGAGAAACGAATATTCCCGGAGAGAAACGAATATTCCCGGGGCGAAATGAATATTCCCGGAGAGAAACGAATATTCCCGAAGAGAAACGAATATTCCCGGAGAGAAACGAATATTCCCGGAGAGAAACGAATATTCCTGGGGCGAAACGAATATTCCCGGAGAGAAACTAATATTCCCGGCAACATGAATATTTTGTCGGCTGAATTTCGAAAATCAATGGTGGCATCATCGGATCACAAAAAAAAACGAACATTCTGATTTTGAAAAGAAAATTTGTTCGAAATTATTAATGTACATTACAAGGATTTTAACAAACTTTGTTGCAAATTCCTACCTATTGTTTTTCTGAAGACAAATCCCTGTGTGTTGGTCTGTGTCCATGTGGTAAATGAATTTAATGGGAGTGGTTTCATGCTTATTAACCAGCTGCTGCAACCTGCAGGGCTCTAATGAGGAAAACTGCAAGATCTGCATCCCTTTAGATGTGACTTCCTATTCTAAAGCCTCGTACACACGATCCGATTGTTGGCAGGGGATTGTCTGTTGATAGACTGTTGTCCTGAAATCTGACCGTTAGTATTTTATATTGTGCATTTTATCCGATGAAGCTGTCTGATGTGCCTACACACCATCGGTTAAAAAAACGATAGTGTCAGAACGCGGTGACGTAAAACACACGACGTGCTAAAAAAAAACAAAGTTCAATGCTTCCAAGCATGCGTCGACTTGATTCTGAGCATGCGCAGCCTTTTGACCGATGCTTTTGCATACTAATGATCGGTTTTGACCCATCGGTTAGGCATCCATCAGTCAAATTTTAAAGAAAGTTCTCTTTTTTTTGACCGAATGATAACTGACCGATGGGGCCCCCACACGATCGGTTTGGACCGATGAAACGGTCCTTCAGTCCGTTTTTATCGGTTTAGACTGATCGTGTGTACGCGGCCTAAGGGTGCCCCCTAATGCAAGCGTTAATGAGCACTTGTATAATGCATTTCTACAAACCTGAAAAGGCACTGCAAAATGCAGAGGTGTGAACCTAGCCTAAGACACCCTGCTGCTACTAATGAGTTTTTTTTTGTATTCATAGATAACAGCATTAGGATTTTTGTGCAGGTACAAGCAGATACATTTTTGTCATAAAACCTTCTGCGCAGAAGGCCCTCTTAGACAGCATACTGGCTGAAAGGTGAGTCAAAAGTTTTAGCATGCATTGTGGAAGATCTGAGTGATGGTCCATCCTTGACACCCAACAGCCGATGGAGCCCTAATTTAAGGTGTCCTAATCAGCCCTCGACCCAAATCTAGAAGCAACTATCTCTCCTTGCAAACACTCTGCCGCCTCTGCCTAACCACTCAGTGTCTCCAACAAACAGACAAATGGCAGATAGGTATCCACATTTTTCTGGCACATATGAAAATCCCAAAGGAAAAAATAAGAAAAACACAGCGCTAAAAGATATTAGAGAAAAGATTGAGGGTTTGAGCAAGAATGCGGCTGCTGAATTGTCAGTGGTACACCGATAATGTTCTTACAAAGGAGAAGCAGCACAAATCTTATAATGTCTCAACCAAAACCTGTTACACCCACTACTAAACCTAATCACAAAAATATGATGTGTAATCTGTACAGTGCATAAACGATTCTATATAAACATAATCAATGTGTCGAAATATAAGACACCCAAGTGCAAGAAAATATTATTTCACAAAGAGAAAATCAATAAAGTGCAAGATCTTAAAAGTGGTAAAAGTGCTCAGTATAAGGGCAAACCTCTACTATGCATCCATGAGGCTCTAAAGAATAAAATATGTAAGTATTCAAAACGTAAGTATGACAAAACTAGTAGAGCGGGGCTAGGACGCTGGGATCACCACGCCTGCTGGGTTTGCACTCGTGGCTTGTACACTGCAGCAGGAGGGTCTCTTCAGTTGGATTGGTTTGCACAGGTTATAACTTGACAAGCCAGTGGGGGTTATTTACAAAAGGCAAATCCACTTTGCACTGCAAGTGCACTTGCTGTAGATCTGAGGGGGGGACATGCAAGAAAAAAAAATGCATTTTAGCTTGCACATTGGATTGGATAATAAAATCAGTAGAGCTTTGCTCATTTCAGATCTACAGTGACTGCACTTCCATATGCACTTGTAGTGCAAAGTGGATTTGCATTTGGTAAATAACCCCCATTATCTGATTTGCGCTGCTTCTCTTTTCTTTGTAATAACATATCCATTTTCTAAGCCAAATTACTACTTTTGAAGGGGGAGAAAATGCATAATTGGGATTGGTTGCTATAGTGCAATGTGCGCGATACGTCACTTTCCCACACTGTGTACGTCTTGAGTTCACTTAACCACTTAAGGACCGAGCCTCTTTTTCAGATGTTGTTTAACCCAGATATTCTCGTCTTCAGCCAGCGGTCTGGTTTCCGATAACGGTGGTCTCTGTAGCGGATTCGCCGCGAGATCCCCGTAATCAGCACCGGGAGAGGGGCCCCTCCTCCTGCCGCTTATCGGAGCCGATCGGGTCCTCTCTCCTGCTTGGTATGGATACGAATGTGGGGAAGATGGCCCCCACCCATCTCCATACCATAGCAGGGCGGAAGCTATAACAGAGATATCCCTCTTCAAAGAGAGGACGTATATAGTCGTGCGGCAGTCCAGAAATTGTAAAACCCCAAGCTCATCCCCATTTTCTTTAGGCCAAGCAAACCATGACCTGAGGCTGCACCGTTTAAGTTGCCTACAACAGAATTAAGCCCCATACACACTATCAGTTTTCCTGCTGGTTTTCTCTTCAGGTTTACCAAAACCATGTAGTACAAGGACCTGCCTGATTCAATTTGAATGCAAACGCTTAAGGTTTGACCTCATTAGATGGTTTTGGTAAACCCGAAGAGAAAACCATCAGGAAAACTGATAGTGTGTATGGGGGTTTACAGTAAACAGAGATAGATTACATACAGCAAATAAATAAACAGGCTTCACAGTAAAGACATAAATGAGACAGTTTAAGTGATATATAACGTGCAAGGGGTACACCTTCAGCCCAGATACATGCGAGAAAAGAAGGTGGAGAGGTGGAAAAGTAGACAGTAGCAGCAAACATCAGAAGAGTCTTTTCATCTTCGCAAACTTCAGTGGATATTTAGTTACCAAATTGCCCCAGCCCAGCCACTTGCTACTGCAAGGGATAAAAACTCTGGAAGAGTTTAGCTCTTCACTCTGCAAGCCCTAGAAAATGTAAAGTTTGTCAGTGCTTGAAACAATAAAGCTGAATTCACATTGTTGTGTGCACAAAGTGTGGTGCAGTAATGTGTGCATTGTCAGAAAACCCACTAAATGCATTAGTGTGTCACTTTGAATGGCATCACAACACATTAAGGCAATGCAGCTCCAATGCACATGCGATGCAGCACACCACAACACATGGTAACACACTACCATGTCTTATGATGTAATCATTTTTTGGAAGTCGGGCGTGACTATTTTTGAACATTTTGGTATGTTGCCGCCTATTCATTTCAATAGACTGCTTTAGTGCATGCTTATACATGTGTGTTAATACAAAACACACAAAAATGCCAAGGTCTGACAGGTCTAATTATAAGAATTTTCATCCAAGATTCAGACATTTTTCTAAATAAATATTAAGTGAAAAATATGTAAATCTTGAGTGAAAATATTGATAAACAGTTCCCAAAGGTCTTTGAGCACTTCTTCCAGCCCAAGTGCCCATCAGTGTGGCATATATTTTATAGATTTTTATATGTTGGTTCCACTTACTACAGACACAATTAATGGTCTTTCCTCCCAACCAGATGAGCCCAACTACAAAGTCAAATAATTGGAAAACAGATTCATACTTTTTATGTATAGATATGTATCTAAAATGTTTGAGAAAACAAAGTGTAGCGTAGGCAACTTATGTAATATGCATGAATAATTATACAAAATCAGTAACCAAAACCAATAAAAATTTATTGAAAGAAACATAATAATTGTGTGACTAGCAGATAGAAGGAGGAGTGGCTTATACAGCGTGCACAGTTAAATTTTGGGGAGTTTTGGTGCCGTCACAACAGGGTTTGCTTCCTGCAGATGTCTTCTTCCTGCAGTCTTGTAATCATATGTACAGTTGTGAGTTTCTGCGTATCGATGGGTGGCACAAAAGTTATTTCCACACCTAAAAAATAAAAATATTATTGAGTGAAAATAGCCAGCATTTTAAAAAGGAAGCGACCATCATTTATTAAGAAGGGATAAAGCAGTAATTTTGGCCAGGATTGTGCACATTTAAAGATGACCTCCAGCCCCCCCCCCCCAAATAAATAAAAATGCAGGCAATGTTACACCACAAAGCAGATGCTTATGTCTTGTATCGGTTTTAGTCAACTAGTCGCTATTGTTGATTGACTGGGGCTTCTATTTTAGACTTTTACACTATGGCGTATTTTAGGCGTTTTAGCGCTAAAAATAGTGCATAAATAATGCCTGAAATACTCCTGCCCCAGCATTCTCAATGTGAAAGTCCGAGGGCTTTCACACTGAGGCGAGGCGCTGGCGGGAGAAGAAAATTTGCCTGCAAGCAGCATCTTTGGAGCGGTGTGTATACTGCTCCTTCCCATTGAAAACAATGGGACACCGCAGTAATACCGCCAGCAATGCGCCTCTGCAGTATTAACCCTTTTTCGGCCGCTAGTGGGGGTTAATACCGCGGCAATTCCGACGGTAAAGCCCCGCTAAAAATAGCGGCGCTATACCGCCACCGCACATCCTGCCCCAGTGTGAAAGGGGCCTAAAGGGAGACCCACATTTCCAGCTTCTGCTAGAGCGAACCATCCATTGCACAGGTAAAAAATAAAAATAAAAATCTGTCACTATGGTTCACCTCCAAAATGCACACTACTAAATCAGGAGATCTCACTACAGAGTCCCACAAAAGTATATATGGCCAGCATAAACGCCAACATATCAGCCTCAGCAAAAACTGAATTTGAATATTGGGCTGTATGCTACTAAAATGTCTGTTAAAATCAGCAAGAGATAAAAACTGTGTATGTGTGTACATATATCTATAATATATACAGCATATGACAAAAGTGAGTATACCCCTTACATTTTTGTAAATATTTTATTATATCTTTTCATGTGATAACACTGAAGAAATTGCTACAATGTAAAGTAGTGAGTGTACAGCATGTATAACAGTGTACATTTGTTGTCCCCTCAAAATAACTCTCACAGCCATTAATGTCTAAACCGCTGGCAATGAAAGTGAGTACACCCCTAAGTGAAAATGTCCAAATTGGGCCCAATTAGCCATTTTCCCTCCCGGTGTCATGTGACTCGTTAGTGTTACAAGGTCTTGGGTATGAATGGGGAGCAGGTATGTTCCATTTGGCGTTATCGCTCTCACTCGCATACTGGTCACTGGAAGTTCAGCATGGCACCTCATGGCAAAGAACTGTGAGGATCTAAAAAAAAAAAAAGAATTGTTGCTCTAGATAAAGATGGCATAGGCTATGAGAAGATTGCCAAGACCCTGAAACTGAGCTGCAGTACGGTGGCCAAGACCATATAGCGGTTTACCAGGACAGACTCCACTCAGAACAGGCCTTGCCATGGTCAACCAAAGAATTCTGAGTGCAAGTGCTCAGCGTCATATCCAGAGGTTGTCTTTGTGAAATAGACATATGAGTGCTGTTAGCATTGCTGCAGAGGTTAAAGGGGTGGGGGGGGTCAGCCTGTCAGTGCTCAGACCATACGCCGCACACTGCATCAAATTGGTCTGCATGGCTGTCATCTTAGAAGGAAGCCTTTTCTAAAGATGATGCAAAAGAAAGCCCACAAACAGTTTTCTGAAGACAAGCAGACTAAGGACATTGTCCTGTGGTCTGATGAGACCAAGATAAACGTATTTGTTTCAGATGGTGTCAAGCATGTGTTGTACCAGGTGGGGAGTACAAAGACAATTGTGTCTTGCCTACAGTCAAGCATGGTGGTGGGAGTGTCATGGTCTGGGACTGCATGAGTGCTGCTGGCACTGGGGAGCTACAGTTCATTGAGGGAATCATGAATGCCAACATGTACTGTGACCTACTGAACCAGAGCATTATCCCCTTCCTTCGGAGACTGGGCCACAGGGCAGTATTCCAACATGATAATGACCCCAAACACACCTCCAACACGACCACTTGCTAAAGAAGCTGAGGGTAAAAGGTGATGGACTGACCAAGCACCAGACCTAAATCTCTATTGAGCATCTGTGGGACATCCTCAAACGTAAAGTGGAGGAGCGCAAGGTCTCCAACATCCACCAGCTTCGTTATGTTGTCATGGAGAAATGGAGGACTCCTCCAGTGGCAACCCGTGAAACTCTGGTGAACTCTATCCCCAAGAGGGTTAAGGCAGTGCTGGAAAATAATAGTGGCCACACAAAATATTGACAATTTGGGCCCAATTTGGACATTTTCACTTCAGGGGTGTGCTCACTTTTGTTGCCAGCAGTTTAGACATTAAATGGCTGTGTGTGTTGAGTTATTTTGAGGGGTCAGCAAATTTACACTGTTATACAAGCTGTACACTCACTACTTTACATTGTAGCAAAGTGTAATTTCTTCAGTGTTGTCATATGAAAAAATATAATAGGATATTTACGAAAATGTGAGGGGTGTACTCACTTTTGTCAGATACTGTACACACACACACACATACTCTGTATATGCAAAACGGGAAATTGCTCCTTTTTTGTATCGATCGTATTTTAATAAGATGCCTGTACTGCAAGAATCTGGTCAAGTACCAACCACCCATAGCACACTGATGGTGGTCATCATTGGTGAAAGCAACAAAGATTTAGCAACCCAATATTAATAAATCTATTTCTTATTTTCTTTACGTCTTTTAAGGGACGCCCTGAATGTAAAATGATCACCTGCACTCGAAGCTTGTTGCCAAATTGGTTCTTTTACGACACAGGAAACAGTGCTTAGTCGTTTTCTTCTTATTGCGAAAGGGCGGCTTTACAGGAGGAAAAAGATGTGTTGCTTCAACTGTGAATAAGACAGAAGAATACATCTTTATAGGTCACTTACAGCACTGTGGTACCCATGAAAGAAAGAAATTCCCTCCCAGAACACACACAAAGAAGCAGTTCTTTTTTTGTTGTGCTCTGTACTACACATAGAGAGAGAACTGGAATTTATGTGCCAGGAATAGCAGTCATTTTAAAAACAAGCTCCAAATTTAAGGGCATGGGCAAAGTTGTGTCTTAGTGATTAGCACATTAGGGTAGATACACAAATGGGTTCTGGGTTTGATCCCATTCCTCGATATTGGTCCATATATATTTTCACGCCATACAGTGTTGTAAATACCAAGTATAAGTAGTAAATGTTGTCAACTGGTGTAAACCAATAAAAAAAAATGCTAAAAAGGTGCAATGAAAAATACACCCACAGTGGTAAACAAATATAACAAAACACTGCACGTTTAAGAGACATATGCATTTTACCTACAGGTAAGCTTCATATAGGTGACAAGGCAGTTTACTACAGCTTTAAAACAAAGCCTGAGGCTAAGAGTCTCCCTTTTGGAAAATGGTATGGAAAGCATCAATTCAAATGCTTGTGGGGATCCAGAAGGGTGAACGTAGATGCCGGTGGGAAGGGAATCGCCTGGAGGTTGATTGTACTGCACAGTCACTCGTTCATTATAGCAAGAGAAGAGAGATGATAAAAATATGGAACATGGAAATGCTGCAGCATGAATACGGTGTAACATTAGCTGCATGCATGGCAATTTTTGTGCAGTGTATGCAATCCGACAGCCCCTGGAATTCATTCAGCAGTTGCTCAGCAGTGTTTCTGGACCTGCAGACCCATCCCAATACCCAAGGTTGCTAAAAGAATCCATTGATAAAAGCCTATACCTGCATGACGCATAGCCCTTACCCATTTTCTTTCCAAAATCTGCACTGGCCTCGCTCTCTCCAAGTCCATGAGAAGTCTAGGGAGAGATTAAAGAAAAATTGTATTTATGTTAGAAAACAATACAAATGCTCACATTGATGACAAAAAGATAATTAAGTTATGGCAATAAAATTAATTGGCAAAAAGTGTAATTAACTATGAAACTAACAGATTCAAAATTACTTTAAGGGGACTTCAATTTGTTTTTTGACAAACCATTTTATAGCACATGGGTACCATTTAACCATTTTGCTACCAGGCCCTGCTCTGCTTTTTTCATCTCAGGTGGCCAGGCCATTCTTGCAATTCTTCACTTTATAAGTTTTTCACTTGCAGCTTCCAGAGTTTGTAAAAGACCATACATTTTATGAAAGCACAGGACAGAATGAATAGATGGTACTACCAATTTTGCAGACCCTGTTACAGTTAAAGTGGTTGTACACCTCCCCCTTTTTCTACCTACAGTTAAGCCAATAATAAGGCTTACCTGTAGGTAAAATGAATATCTCCTAAACCTGTAAGGTTTAGGAGATGTTCACTTTGCATGCAGCTGCCGACTTCAGCGGCGCATTCGCTATGAAGGCCCGGCTGAGGAAGACTGAAGAAGACTCCCCCACACGCATGCGTGCGAGTGACGTTATCGTGGCTCTGGCCACTCACCAGAGCCATGAACCTGGAAGAAACGCTGTGGGAACATGTCAGATCCCTCTGCATGGATCGGGATCAGATACATACTAGCTCATTATGCCTTTGCATTACAGTTTTTTTTATTTGCAGTGCGGGTATACAACCGCTTTAATAAAAAATAAAACAAATAATAATAATAAAAAAACACCACAAATCCCTAATAATGCACACAAACACAACATAACAAAAAAAAAACACTCACACAATTCCTACTAAATCTAAAACTGTACTGAGTTAACCACTTTCGGACCCCCCCCCCCCCTATATATACCGTGGCAGGGCAGCCATTTTTTTGTTTATAGCAAAAAAAAAATAAAATAATGCAGCAGTGATCAAAAAACACCGAAAGAAAGCTTGATTAAAAAATAAAAAAAAGGGACACCAAATCTTGTATACTGCGTTGAATGACCGCACAATGGTCGGTTAAAATAACACAGTGCTGTATCGCAAAAAATGGCCTGGTCACGAAGAAGGGTGGGGAGGGGGGTAAACCTTTACGGAGCTAAAGAGATTAAAAAGTAACAGATATTTGTAACTTTTTAAAAAAAGTGTCCCTTTTAGCAAAACCAGGAAAATAAAAAGGAGCTACGCTAAAAGTCTGGAGGTTGGCTTCACACTTTTATGTTGTGGAAAAGCCCAACCTGCAGTGTTGTGTGCATGCTGCATTGCAATGAAAGAATGCAGGCATTTATCACAATGCAGCTTTAAATTGCATGGCAATATGCTACCATGCATAGAATATGCCATGCATTTTATTGTAAATTGTTCATTTACATTTTAAATATAAAAACTTGCCTAACTGTGCCCCTTGGTGCACATGACATATTCGGTTGGCATTCTAGTATCAAATGCCCCAGTATTCGTGGTCAGAAAAATGTACCAGCAGTGGTGGTAAAGGTCATAGAAAGAAAATGACCCCGCTTTCGTTTGACTCAAGTATTCTGCATCATTGGTGTCAATGGGAGAATAATTTGTGAATGTTCTGCAGAAAAACAGCACTGGAGCGGTGTAGCCCAATCAGCCCCTTGCTTCTCCTGTGTGACCCCCCCCTCCCAGAAGTGCGTTCCATGCTGGACCAGGCCTCATCCTGATGGCCACAGGACAAGCCTAAGGAAAGCAGACCCTGCATCTTCTACATCTGTGCAGCCCATGGACCTGGGACGAGGACTACAGGATCTTTATAGATGAGCCTTCCTTTGCTTCCTTTCCTGCAAGTGTGATTGATATTTGTGTCCTTAAAAGAATCTTAATACTGCACTTAGGTGGCGTTTTTTTTTTTCTCTAGCCTTTAGGGCCCTTTCACACGGGCGGACAAACGGACCGTTTTTTACAAGTCAGTTAACGGACTTGTAATGTATCCCTATGGGATTGCAGACGTTAGCAGATGATGCATCCGCTAACGTCCGTAACGATCCGCGTCCGCAAAGATCCGCTTTTTCAGACGGAAGAAAACCCTATTTTTCTTCCGTCTGGCAGAACGGATTCATCCGAATACGGACACACGGTCCGTATTCATCCGATTCCCCATAGAGGAGAGCGGAGGAAAGACAGGGCGGTCTCTGCACAGTGTGCGGGGACCGCCCTGCCTGCCGACAGCTCAGCAGGGATTTACGGATGATCCCCGCTGAGCCGACGGACACACACAGGGCGGATCAATACGGATCCGCTCCGTGTGAAATAGCCCTTACTGTTGGGCAGGCAATCACTCCACCTGGGAGAGCCAGAAAAGAAATTGTGCAAGGTTCTTCAAAGCAGAGCACCAACTGCTGCTCCGCACAAGGAGGCCATTGCTGTACACTCTGGCCGAATACAACAAATGGCAATCCCTCCTTTGGAAGTGTGTGCCAATTAGACTGCCCATAATAAAACCACTTCTGGGCTTCACAGACTTCACCCTCATCTGCACATTTGTTCTAGGCAAGGGACTCAAAGTGTTGAAGATGGTCAGAACAGAGGTGCAACTATCATTTCCAGAAGGAGAGGTCAGCAATAACAGCATCCATGTATCACTTGTGACAAGTTTCCTAGAACTACTTTTGAGAGAAGATATCGGCCCATATGGAAAGCACAACCCTTGTGTAGCACTGCAAAGCAAAAAGCAGAGCCTGTGTATGTAATGAACAAATAAGTCTGCCCCCCATGCATATATATAAAATTACAAATTGTACACAGAAACAAGGATTTTTAAAACAAGATGGAATTACAGCTTAAAACTAAACTGAATATATATTACACCTGCGCTCAAACCAAAATATAATGTGCCAAATATAAAATAGAAATGAAAAAAAAAAAAATGGAAGCTGCCGTCGAGCAATATGAATAAATCTCCCCAAATTTAGGGTATATTTATACTATAAATATCAATGCTTATAGTGTATCAATAAATTCACAATTATAATCCACGTGTATAAAATGCTTGGTGCATAAAAAGTCAATCCACATAAACAAACGTGCGTTGTGCCCAGTCAAAAGTGTGCGCTCTCCTCCGTGCCTTTAAATATATACACCACACTCACCAGACATTGTTGACTTCTTAATATGAAGTCAAATAGTGTTTTTTTTTTTACCAGATATGGGAACTGATCGTCATTGGTCCCTTTAAGTTTGTCTCTGTATCCTTTTTGCCTTTTGAGGTCTTGAAAATGCCTTTGTCTCTTTAAGAGTACTCGATAGTAAAGTGCATACTAATGCACTTTATACATGAAGATTATAATTGTTAAATGTATTTATACACTGTATGCATTGACATTTACGGTATATGTAGAGAGCGGTCTTCATCCTAATTTAGGGGATTTATTCATATTTGCTTGTGTCCCATCAATATCCAGGATATTCCTATAATCCAACTGTCCGCAGATGAATTCCAGAAATAAAAATAGTATTATTTTTAGAGAAAATATGTAAAATAATTTGAGAAATACATGACATTAACAGTGGAGGTTCACCCAAAAAGTTAATTTTTAACATTAGATTGATGCTCGTTTTGTCAAGGGGAATCGGGTGTTTTTATTTTAAATCAAAGCAGTACTTACCGTTTTAGAGATAGATCTTCTCCGCCGCTTCCGGGTATGGGCTGCGGGACTGGGCGTTCCTATTTGATTGACAGGCTTCCGACGGTCGCATACATCGCGTCACGATTTTCCGAAAGTAGCCGAACGTCCGTGCGCAGGCGCCGTATAGAGCCGCACCGACGTTCGGCTTCTTTCGGCTACTCGTGACGCGATGTATGCAAACGTCGGAAGCCTGTCAATCAAATAGGAACGCCCAGTCCCGAAGACCATACCCGGAAGCGGCGGAGAAGATCTATCTCTAAAACGGTAAGTACTGCTTCGATTTAAAAAAAAAACACCCGATTCCCCTTGACAAAATGAGCCTCAATCTAATGTTAAAAAAAAAATTTCGGGTAAACTCCCGCTTTAACCATGACAGTAATTAATCACTATTTGGAGACCGTGGAGTCACAAAGCAAACAAACTAAATACTTACAATGAAGATGGCGCCTTTGTCAGTAAGTGAGGCAACTTTCTCATTCTGAAGATAAGCTGAAGGAGCAACAAGAGTGCGGAATCTGGAGTTTTCCCTGCTTCCACTTCGAGCCAGCGAAGCAAAAAGTCTCAGGTTGTTAAGTGAGCCCACAGGTTCCTGTGACGATTTGCTGGCTACCTCAGTCACGTCACTAGCTTCCACTTTCGTAACCGCACTGGATCTCTTTCTTGGAGATTCCACTCTTACCCCTCTAAATCTAGACGTCCTAGAAAAAGTGGGATCAGCCATGCTTCGGAGCTGCAGAGAATGGAAAAGATTGTGTGAAGCAGGTGGCCTCAAGGCCCCTAAATCAAAGCATTTGGGCTGTCTCTGTGTTTTTGGGAAGACATTATCATTGATTGGGCTATAAAAGTGAATGGGGGACAGAAATTTGTTCCTTGGAGGACTCACTTCTGTGGCATTAATAATCCCAGTCTCCATCAAATCAGAGTTTAGAGCATTTGGGACTGAGGCTTGGTGGGTCTCAATGGTGGGAGCCTCTTTTTCTGTTTCAGCCAGTTCAAATTCTGACTTTACCTTCCCCAAACTGCACAGTTCCTCATACTGCTCTGAAGGTCCCACATCTGTTAACAGTGAAAAGCACTCTGTGCCTGATCTAGAAGTTTCTTCAGAAGAAATTAGGTTTAGATTTGAATGCAAGATTGAGTCATTATCTTTTTTCAATATATCTTTTTTAGGTAAGGAATTAATATGGGGGATGACGTTTTTTGTCGAAAGTCGGGCATTTTCAAGTTCTATCGGGGATACTTTGGGGGGGAAGGCAATACTCGCAAGTGACGAAATCACTGCTGAACTTTCCAAGGTCTCCACTTCCTTAAGATCATCACCAGCAGTCTCAGTTAGAGTATTAGCAGCAGCAGCAGTTAGAATAGAAAGTGCATTGTGGGAAGACTCAGAAGCATGTAGGTTCCCAGGAGGTAGGCGCGTCTGTCCAATGTGCGGAAGGACTTTTAACAGCCTCTGACGACCAGATACCATTGAACCACTTGAGGGACGTGGAGCCATAGGGGGTCGTGGTCTTAAGATTGCAGATCTCCTCAGCTGAAAAATAAATAAATATAAAATATTATATATAATTAAATAAATAAATAAATAAATAAATGACCGACCAATAGAGCCAGTCAACATTTCCTGAATAGGTTAAAAAGAGAACAAGTATGCACAGATGGGCTGGAAGAGGTAATGACAATTTTCTATGTATTTAAAGCTACCCATTGATAAGACAAACTCTCATACAAAGCAAGATGTCGAAAGATCTTCCCATCGTTGCCGCTACTGTACACTAAGGCCACGTAGACATTTCTACCCGACATGGGGGAGAAACTTGTGCACAGGTGCTGCAAAAAGGATACTTTCGGCATTGGCAAAAAAAAAATTGACATTTTGAGATCAGAATATTTGTAACCAATAATGAAGATTGACTTCAAAGCACTTAAAGCGGGGGTTCACCCAAAAATAAACTTTTTGACATTAGCTACATCCCTCCAGCATACTGCGAACATCTGCAGTATGCTGTTTTTTTGTACTTATCGTTATACGAGCCCTTGTTATCTGGCTCCGAGCGGGGGATTACTTCCGGGTATAGGCGTTCCTAAGCAAAGAGGAGTTGATTGACGGGCTGCTAAAGCGCGTCACACCTTACGAAAATACCCGAAGTCACACTCGGGTGTTTACGGCGCCTGCCCAGTCAGCTCTACACGGCAGGCGCAGGCGCCGTAAACACCTGAGTGTGACTTTGTGTATTTTCGGAAGGCGTGACGCGCCTTAGCAGCCGTCAATCAACTCCTCTTCGCTTAGAAATGCCCATTCCCCGCAGGATTCCCCGCTCAGAGCCGGATAACAAGGGCTCATATAACAATAAGTACAAAAAATAAATAAAAAAAACAGCATACTGCAGATGTTAGCAGTATGCTGGAGCTAATGTCAAAAAGTGAATTTTTGGGTGAACCTCCGCTTTAACATGTTGGGAAAATCCTGATTGAGCACCAAAATTCAGCATATACTGCTTCTGTTTGTTAGCCAAGATGGGGAGAGGAGCATAAATAAACAACCGTGTGTAAAAAAAAAAAAAAAATTAAAAGAAAATAAATACCTAGATCAAGATTTGATCTAGGTCAGGGGTGTCAAACTCAAATTTTATTGTGGGCTGCATTAGCATTATAATTGCCCTCCAAAGGGCCGGTTGTATCTGTAATATTAGAGGTCCAGCACATCCCCTCCCCTTTACATTAGATGTCAAGAGCCACCCCACCATCAGAAGTTGAAACCCCCCACTCTCCCTTACATCACAGTGCACCCCTCTTTCCTTATGCTGCTGCTGGGAAGAAGCTGGATGCATTGCTTGAAAATCAGAAAGTAAGGGTCTGGAGGACCAGAGGAGGGCTGGAGGTGCGAGGGCCACATGAAATGGCCTGGAGGGTCGGATTCGGCCCGCGGGCCTCATGTTTGACACCTGTGCTCTAGGTCAATGCCAGGGTACGTTTGGGCAAATTAAGGGTCAATGGTCAGTAAATTATGATCAGTACGTTTTAGGTAGGGGAAAAAAAAAAAAAGCAAAATGCGCAGTAAACGTTTCTGGGCCATACTATGGGAACAAACAAATACATATGTGGTATCGCTGCGATCATCAGGAAAAGGTGAATTTGTTTTGGGTTGTTCTTTGGTAGTAGGTTATGGTAGAAAAAAAAAATATTTTGGGCCAGCTTTCCATTAAAAAAATAAAATAAAAATCAGGAGATAGTCATTACCATTTACCACCAAATGAAAGCCCAATTTGTTCCATAAAAAAAATAAAAGCATAATCCACCTGGATGTACAAAGTAGTGACGATATGTGTGGCTTTACCAACACATGTCAAAGTTGCAAAATTTTGCTTGGGCATTTTGAGTTGCCCCCAGAAAAATAATCTTTTACTTTTACTTTCACTGTTAATGGTCACCAGGACAAATAGAGAGGGTGGGTTTCCTTAATGGGGACACAGACAGCAATAAAAACGGACAAGCGTTCTAATCCCCCTCCACTCTATCCAAAACAAAACAAAAATGGATTCTAATCAAATTCACATTGTATCGTATTGTTACAATAGCAACCCCAATGAGAGTTCCATCACTATCAACATTTTTTTGGGTTCTCAAATGTTGTTAGTCTCTGTTTTTGGATGCCATATCTTTAAAAAAAAAAAAAAAAAAAAAAAAACACCTTTTGCTTTTAGTTATACTTTAAGGAGACTTATTCCACAGTTGGATTAACCTCCCCCTGTTAATCACCTAAATTCCAACTAAATCAGAAATCTAAGGCCTGATTAAAGGATAGACTCCGAAATGCACTGGCCTTTGTCATCTTTGGTCTTCACTTATGAAGCCAAAAAAGCAAGACACAAGAAAAGAGAAAAGTAGGAGAAAAAAAAAGGGGGAGAAGGGGGAGATGAAAGCCATATGTTGTACAAGAAAAGAAAAAAGGAGAAAGAAAAAATGGATATGCATTGTGCCATGCATAAGAAGAAAGACAAAGATGAATAGAAGGTAAAAACCAAGACTTGCTGTACTCGGGACCATGTCTACTGAGAAAGAAGAAAGCATTGCTGCTCCTAAAGTGATTGTAAAGTCGGTTATTCCAGTTCCTGACAGCCTCTCTGCAATAACAAGATGTACTACACAGCATTTGTTTTTTAAATTCGAAAATCAGAATCGATTGCTTTTTTCAGACGAATTAGCGGCAGGAGGAGATGGCTCACTACACAGACTCCGAGCTGACAGGGACAGAGGGAGGGGAGTAGCGCAGCGGGGTGACGGAGGCACGTAACCCAACCACAGCTTAAATGGATCACCAGCCATTATTACCATGGTCAGTACACTAAGGGGGACACAAGAACAGGCAAGATCAACCAGGTAAATTACAACATAGAAGGGGACAAATGACCCTGCAGAAGCACTTTACTTGCGGTTTGACATGCTTTAAAAGGAACAGAATATTTTTTTTTTTAGGGTTACAATCACTTTAAGATCACAAGTAAAACAAAATGTTAATGGAAAAGGGTGACCCTGTTGTGGGAAATTATCACTGTGTATAAATGAAACCGGATACTCCATCACAAATATGTTTGGAAAAAGGGACAGCTGAAATGCACAAATACATAGGATGAACTTGTGTGCATGTAGTAGAGTGTAATGTAGAAAGAAGAATGCTAGTTAAAGGAATTTATTTATTCTGTCACATTTAAAGACCTTTTTATTGAGGTCCATGCTCTCCATCTTTGATTTCAACAACTTCATTTTGATCCTAGTGATTGAATTATCTATTATTTGATCAGCAGATGGAGAAGCCTCAATTTCATCCTCATCTTCGGCGTACAAGTTATTGGCCGAACCTCCACTACAGAGAAGACAAAAATAGAACACTTTACAGAAGAAACACAAGCCACGCACATACACAAGTATAGCCTCCCAGATAGCATTATACATCCACCTTCACCTTTATTTCACGCAATTCAAAAACGTATAACAATGAAGAATTATTTTATAGAGAACATTATAGTCTGTAGTTGTATTTAATTTGTATGTGGCTTTGGTGGGAGATGTAAAAGGGGAGTATTTATTTTCAATGTATAATAGATTAAATATTGAAAAGGTCCCTTTGCCCTGATCTGTAGAATTGAATGTTACCACTGTTAGAAAGCAACTCTCCATATATTTGTAATATGTGGCAAGTTTTAAAAACCTTGTATGTTTAGTTTGAAACTATGTACAAAGAGGCAGCCAAACTTGCTTATTCATTATACAGATTCAACATCCTCCTCAAAATACAAGCATATTGCATGTGTCAACTGACCCCTTAAAAACGCACTTCACTTCCTATGGGGCAATTTATTTCTTACTAAAAGAGAAGTTGGACTTTTTTTACCCCCAAAACCCATAATTACCTAGGTGGATGCAGCATCAGTCCGATGCTACATCTGTCCCCCGACAGCTCTAAGGCTAAGAACCGGTGGCTCCAAGGCTGAGAACCGAGTGATCGAACACCGCTGATTGCTTGGCTCTCAGAGCTCCGTGTGCAGAGAGCTGGTGAATGTCAGTCACCGCTTTCTGCTCTGTCCCCTTATCGCTCACTGGAGCGCTGGGCTGTAGAGGGGGTGGAAGCGGACAGCTCGGGCTCTTAGTGGCTCGCCGAGAGGCTGAGCTGGGTGGCGGGCCAGGCATGTGGGCAGATCCTGACTTTATTGTCGCGATCTTGCCTGAGCCTGGACCGGCTCTGTGACATCAGCTGACAGCAGACTTCAGCCAGCTGTCTGCAGAAAATGTGTCACAGGAGTGCAGGACGCACTGACCATCTACATAACTTAGGGAGGAAGTGTACAGTACTTCATAGAAATTAGCTGACAAAGCAGATAACAAAACTGGAGGCAATTAGGACCAACTTCACCTTGCTGTACAGAGACGGGCAGAGTGCCTGTCTCTGCACGCTGTATAGCAGGTGGCATGTTTGCCACTGCTACCACCTCCCTTCCCTGCCTGTCACTGGTTGTTAAAGATGCTTCTGGCTTTACAGACAACAGACTCCTAGTAACCAGTGATGCCAACAGGGGGGGACACTAGTTCCCCATCAGGTCGGCTTTTCCTTGTGATTGACAGAAGGCAGTGGGTGGATTCTATAGCCAACAGCAGGCTATCTATTCATTATGGATCTAACCACTGCCAGCTGTCAATCACAAGGGAAGCGGACCTGATGGGACACTAGTGTCTCATCTTCCTGATCAGGCTCCGCCCACCCAGCCACTTAAACCTATCGTGACTATGCTGTTTGGGTGACAGCTGCAACAGCAGGAGAGCTCAGCTGCATTGCGGACAGAGGATCCATACTTGCACTCCTGTCTCTGTGCACACCACAGGCAGTGCATGTCCCAAAATTCAACAGGTACATGAATCTAATAGTGCAGATGAATGACAGGATCCTAAAGAGTGCCATGGACTTTATGATGTTCCCTGAGACACTTTCATTACATAAGTCTACCCTGCTTACCAAAGCATGAAGAGTCCTTGTAGGTCACACCAAGCTGGCTGGTTGGGCAGCAGTGCTGAATGCTGTAGTCTGTACAACTGTTCTTTGTACTGCTTAGTGGATAAGCCTAAAAATGTAATGTTTTTGCCGAGGGTTGTATGGGCATGTGCAGATATAAAAATGACAAACCTCCACAGGGGTCCTGGGCTCTAATAATATTGTCTAAAGTAAATGGATGGTTTCTTTCAATGGCAACCAATCTAATTTCTGCTCTCATTTTACCAGTGCACATAGGAATAGGCAGGCTGATAAAAGGACAGGTGCCCACCGGGAATACTACTATCAAGTTTTCATAACCCAGTCCTTTTAATGAGAACCTGATCCCATGACTCTTCATATAAACTCATGATTTACCTTAGAGATTCTGATAACGGAGTTAAAGCGCCATTCCTTTTGTCCACCACGCGAAAGAAATTCATCTGATCTCCATCACGGTATACCAAAAATGTAACCTGCTTATTAGAGGAGAGCTTTTCTGGTATCTCATCATCTTGTACGGGATCCACAAATTCAGCCAGCTCTCTGATCGGATCCTCCAGAGGGACTGGATACAGCAAACAAAGCAACAAAAGACAAAAATAACAAATATTAGCCCTAAAGTGTTGGTGGAGCTTTTAGGTAGCCAAGACCACACACACTCACTCAGTCATCACCACGCCAATATCGTTTAACGCTAAATATTGGAGGTCTTTAAAGTCCCAACTCAAAACTGTTAGCTTTTAGTACCAATGTTTTAGGTAACCAAAGAAGTAACGATTCTGATGTTGGTTAGCGTTATGCCTCGTACACACGATCAGTTTTTCTGACAAGAAAAGTGTGAGGTTTTTGTCAGGAATTCCGACCGTGTGTTTGCTCCATCACACTTTTTCTGTCAGCTTTCCTGCCAAGAAAAGATTGAGAGCAGGTTCTCTATTTTTGTGACAGGAAAAATTCCATCAGGAATCGCGGTTGTCTGTTTGCAATTACAATACGAAAAAAACGTGCATGCTCAGAATCAAGCAGAAGAGCCGAACTGCCTATTGAACTTCATTGATCTCGGCTCGTCGTTGTGTTGTACGTCACTGCGTTCTTGACGTTCGGAATTTCAGACAAGATTAGTGTGACCGTGTGTATGCAACACAAGTTTCAGCCGTTTTCCTGCTGAAAAAAAAAACAGCAGTTTTCCTGTCGGAAAAACGGATTGTGTGTACGAGGCATTAGAGATTTGATTAGGAATTACGTTAAGCCTGGTACACACCACTAGTTTTAAAAAAAGAGCTCCGGTTGGAGCTGATGTACCAACAATCCAATGTTAGTACATCTATCTCCCCTGCTGTTCTATTGTGTTCTAAAAGGGGGATGGCCTCTCTCGCCAGATCACTCCAATCGGTGCTCTCAGCCATTGGCTAAATTCTTAAAGGTTATCAGCTTAAAGTTACAGAGAAGGTCTGGCACTAGAACTATACAACGTTTGTTACGTTACCTCACATGTGTGATGTGAACACGTCTACATATGGAATGGGGGCACTTTAAAATAAAACATTACTTTTTTACACTGTCCTTTTAATCTGTTTTTATCACTGTTAATCCTATCACAAGAAATGCAAACATCCCTTACATTTCTCTATGGAGACATCTGGGTTCTATAAGACCCCAGATCTCTTCTCTACTCTGAAAAGCATGAGATCAATAAAAAAAAGGCAGATCTGGCTAACCAGAAGTGACGTCATGATGTTGCTTCCAGCTTTCTAGACCATAGAGACAGCCAGGGACCTTCTGGTCAGGTACCCGGGCAGCTCTGAACACCCAGTGGCACCGCTGAATTGGATACTGGGCTCCCGCGATGCACGGGAGAGCCCGGAGAAGCGCTGGTTGGTGGCAGCCTGTAAAAGCAATCCAGCAGCTTACCAGCTGCTAGGATTGCTTATAGATAAAAGAGCATCGCCAGCTATAAAAAAAATATATAACGTATATAAATATATACTGGGGTTATGGCAGGGCTCAAAATTTCAAGTCCTGAGCCACTAGCCAGGCCTTAAGAGTTACTCGCCACCAGTTGCCCCGCCCAACACATCCTCTGCCCTACCCCTAAGTCCGCCCCTAAACACGACCTTGTAAATTAGCTCATGAAATTACACTGTTAAATATTTTAAGCAGAATTACGTTACAAAAATAAATATTAACAACTTTAACAATAGTAACATAAAGCATATCAATACCCATCTGTGCCTCACTGTGCCCGTGAACGCAGCCTCCCTGTGCCCCATCAATGCAGCCTTACTGTGCCCCATCATTGCAGCCTTACTGTGCCCCATCAATGCAGCATTACTGTGCCCCCATCACTTGCAGCCTTACTGTGCCCCCATCAATGCAGCCTTACTGTGCCCCCATCACTTGCAGCATTACTGTGCCCCCATCACTTGCAGCATTACTGTGCCACATCAATGCAGCCTTACAGTGCAGCATTACAGTGCCCCATCAGTGCAGCATTACAGTGCCCCATCAGTGCAGCATTACAGTGCCCCCATCAGTGCAGCATGACACAGGAGGGGTACAGAGGCTGCGGACATGACACAGGAGGGGGACAGAGGCTGCGGACATGACACAGGAGAGGCACAGAGGCTGCGGACATGACACAGGAGAGGCACAGAGGCTGCGGACATGACACGGGGGGGACAGAGGCTGCGGACATGACACGGGGGGGACAGAGGCTGCGGACATGACACGGGGGGGACAGAGGCTGCGGACATGACACGGGGGGGGGGGACAGAGGCTGGGGACATGACACGAGGGACGACAGAGGCTGCGGACATGACACGGGGGGGGACAGAGGCTGCGGACATGACACGGGGGGGGACAGAGGCTGCGGACATGACACAGGGGACGACAGAGGCTGCGGACATGACACAGGGGACGACAGAGGCTGCGGACATGACACAGGGGACGACAGAGGCTGCGGACATGACACAGGGGACGACAGAGGCTGCGGACATGACACAGGGGACGACAGAGGCTGCGGACATGACACGGGGGGCGACAGAGGCTGCGGACATGACACGGGGGGGGGGGGGGGACAGAGGCTGGGGACATGACACGAGGGACGACAGAGGCTGCTGATATGACACGGGGGGGGGGGGGGACAGAGGCTGCGGACATGACACGGGGGGCGACAGAGGCTGCGGACATGACACGGGGGGGGGGGGACAGAGGCTGGGGACATGACACGAGGGACGACAGAGGCTGCTGATATGACACGGGGGGGGGGGGGGGGACAGAGGCTGCGGACATGACACGGGGGGCGACAGAGGCAGACATAACACATGAGGGGGACAGAGGCTGCGAATATGATAGTGTCCTCCTCACAGTGGCCTTCTCCTCCTCCACCATTATATAACTTCTCCTTCACATCATCAGTATGGATCCTCCTGTGCCCCTTTCACCTCTCCACAGGTCAGAACAGCTCTGACCTGTGGAGAGGTGAAAGGGGCACAGGAGGAGGACAGCATACTGTTGATGTGGAGTAGAAGTTATATAATGGTGGACAGAGCACATCAGCCTCTGTCCCTCCCCTGCATGCCATGTACCCCCATCCACATTTACCTTTGTACCCCCCATTCTCTTTAAATCTCTTCATGGTTCTTTCTCACCTGATGACAGAAGTCACAGAACTTATTCATCACAGTGCAGTCTCCAGCTATCAGACCCAGCACACAGCCACAACACTTCACTCGGCTGTGTGCTACACGGGTCTGTCAGGCGGGGGTGGGGAGGGAGGAACACAGAGCACTGCTCTGCTTCATTCCCTGTCTCCTGTCTGCAGCTTCTGACAGAGGGAGAAGCGGGATGAGTGGGGCTTAAGCACATGAAGCCCGCAGCTGTCCCGCTCTCCTGTTATAATGTGGCCACTGTTTGGAACCAGCCCTGCCACTCACTGTGTGATCGCTTCAGTCAGGAAACTGTCAGCCTGGTTCACCCCCTGCTCCTCACTCGCCCTGGACTAAATTCCACTAGCATTTTGCGAGCAAAGAGTGGAATTTTTGAGGGCTGGGTTATGGCATACAGTTGCACCGATAACCCAGATATAACCACTTGAAGCCAATCACATACATCTCTGTGATTTGGCGTCAAATGGTTAATTAATTTTAAATCTTCAAAGCAAACTCGCCCATCTATCCATGTCTCTGCTTTCTTTTGCCGAAAAATCACCTTGAAATACACCCACCTAGCATTTCTGGCCATGGCCATCTTAAGTTAGGGCAGATGATTAATGTAGCGTTTACTTCCTGGAATCCATCTGCCCTTAGCCCAAGCATACATGCAGAAGGGTGTGCTTAGCTCAACAAACCCTTCCTGAAGGCTCCTAAAATGTATGTCATTTGCCTAGGCCTGGAAACTAGGAATTAACTGAAGAAATTTAGTAAAAAATAAGGTTTCAAAACATTTATGATCATTTAAATCCATTTTTGATTTTTACTAATTCTAGCAGCAAAATGATTACAAATACTCAATGTTGATTGAGAGAGTGAAGTTCCCCTTCAAAAAAAGCTCATACATTTGGCTGCTTGTAGAGCTATACCTTTGACAAGGGGACATGTCAGAGCTCTGCAGAGAGACCGCTGCTTCTGCACTGGGCAGACAGTACTTCTGTGCAGCATTCTGGCAGGGAAAATGCTTTTCAGCTTTCTAAAGAAAGCAAAATTGCAAGGCACCAATTTGATGCATCTGGAATTGATGTAGCTATTTATCCTGAATGTTCAAATAGGATTTAAAGTCCTCATTTTCCAAATGTTAACCTTTATGCATCCACCAGTCAAAACATCTGCACTTTCGTTTTTGTCAGCTTTCCACTGTTCATTTGAGCCATTGGAGTTACCTTTGTGTACCGATTGTTTGTGACGACTTGGCTACTATTCCAGTTCTTGCAGAAACTCTACAGACTTTAGAGGCCCTTTCCAAGGATTTCTGAACATTCCTTGCCTTGTTCCATTCCCTTACCTGACAAAAGATTCCTAAAACACGAAGGCCCGGATTCTCAGAGGACTTACGACGGCGCAGCGCCATGTACGCTGTCGTAAGTCCTAATCCGAGCCGTCGTATCTATGCGACTGATTCTTAGAATCAGTTACGCATAGATAACCATTAGATCCGACAGGTGTAAGGCTCTTACGCCGTCGGATCTAAACTGCATTTTTTTTTTTGTCCGCTAGGTGTCGCCGCCGTCGTTTTCCCCGTAGAGTATGCAAATTAGCTAGATACGCGAATTCCCGAACGTACGCGCAGCCGACGCAGTGAAGTTACGACGTTTAAGTTAGGCTTGTCCTGGAGTAAAGTTGCCCCTGCTATATGAGGAGCAATCAATGTTAAGTATGGCCATCGTTCCCGCGTCGAAATTTAAAAATTTACGTTGTTTGCGTAAGTCGTCCGTGAATGGGGCTGGACGCCATTTACGTTCACGTCGAAACCAATGACGTCCTTGCGACGTCATTTAGCGCAATGCACGTCGGGAAATTTTAGGGACGGCGCATGCGCATTACGTTCGGCGCGGGAACACGCTTAATTTAAATGCTATACGCCCCCTACACGCCTAATTTGAATTAGGCGGGCTTGCGCCGGGTGATTTACGCTATGCCGCCGCAACTTTATAGGCAAGTGCTTTGTGAATAAAGCACTTGCCTGTAAAACTTGCGGCGGCATAACGTAAATGACATACGTTACACCGCCGCAGAGATAAGCCGGATCTACTAGAATCTGGCCCTAAACAGATATCTAAAAAGACTAAGGAGCATGACAGAAGTGGCTTGCCTTTAGACATGATGGCGGGGGAGTCATTGCTTTGACACATTTACTCTTATGTGTGAATTTTATGGCAAACAGGAGGCTCATATTATGCTATAATCTTTCTTTACTGTCATCCAGCAGCAAGAGAGTTAATGAAAAGAAAAAACGTTACACAGATAGGTATGCAAATGAACATAGGTAGACTGTCCAATCAGGTAACAGGAGTATGTTATAAAGGTGAGGTACAGGTGATATTCTTCCTCTTTCTTGCTGCTCCAGCCAGATAAGTACATTGAATTTTTTTCCTCAGATGCTTCTACATATATTATATATATATATTGTGACAAGGTCGCACGGAATAGCGGTAATGTAATGCAGCAAAGTCGCTGAACTTAAGCAATAAATATGGCTTTATTGCACTCAAAAGAAATAATACAAAAACAAAACGGCCTACTTCAGCTTAGGAAGCTAACTAACAGTACGGTCCCTGACTACTGTGTACTGGAGGGGCTATTCCAGCCTCCAGTATAAAACAAATAATAGTCCAAATAAGTGTTTGTCTGTGACAACAGACCTTGTTTCTCCAAAGAAGACAGTCTCCAACCTGTCCTGTTCAGCTCAGCATGCCTCAGGCTGAGCTCTCCCTCCTCCAGTCTCTATCAGGTGTGCGTAATTAATAGGGAGAGAGAGGAGGTTTTCCTGTTGGCCAGGCTTAACCCTTTCTAAGACAGGGAAAGCTGATCTTTACAACCTCTCACTGACATACATGGAATCATGTACCCTGTCACAATATATAACTCATTGCAGAAAATGAATATAAATATATATATATATATATGTAGAGTTTTCCCTGCAACCCTGCGCTTGTCACAGTTTGCAGGGCCATACTTGTTATCCTTAATGGCAGTCCCAGCATTGCCCACCCCCCTTCTATTCATTAACTTCCCAGGTGGTCTCCTCACCATTCCAATACCCCCGCTTACAGCACACTCACTTGTTCTCTGACGGCCCGCATCCCCTCACCGCGGCCGTTCGGCGGTATCCCGGCAGTCCGGGATATCGTTTCCTCACAGCTGGTGCTCAGCTGTGGCGCGGTCCCGCGCAGATTCGCGGCCCGACAGGCAGTGTGTCTCCTCACTGCGCTGCAGCGCTGCTATACCGCCGTTCCCTGACAGAAAGTCCGTTCTCCTGTGTGGGTGTGTGCCTGCCACATACCAACCCTGAACCCGGTTTAGGTTCAGGGGTGTATGTTTGGCACACACAAACAAATAGTAACACATTTACACAAACAAATTTAAATAAACATATGTTTGTTCATATGGATATATGCATATAGATATATGTATATATACTTTTATATATATATATATATGTATATATATGGATGTATGTATATATATATACATATATACTTACACACTTTGAACTGCAGTCAGAATATTAGTAATAAATATATATATGTATATGTTTGGGTGTACGCTCATAATATATGTGCCCTCTTGCTGACATATATGTTGTCTGCTGATACAAAAAATATATATAGTTCTGCTGCATATATATTAATTAGTTCTATTATTTTTTCTCTTTCAGAATAATTTGTCTTAAGTCAATCACATTTACTCACACCTCACTATGTCTAATAAAGATTCCACTACTGTTACCCCCTCAGATATCCCTGAGGAAAACCAGAAAATCCAATCCATAATAGATAAATCCATCCAATCTGCTATGCAGACGGCCATGCATGATTCCATTGCACAATCGGTAGTCATGGCCCTGTCTCAAAGTAAACCTCAGGTTACCCCTGAACCTTTACCTATTACCCCATCTGACATTTATTGGTCAGCGGAGGACTCTACATCCCACATGATTCAGGGATTGAAAAAAGCGGGTAAAGTGTCTCAAAAACGACATCATATATCTCATACCGGTCCCTCCCATTCTAAAAGAATGGTCCTGATGGAAATCCAGGGTGAATCTTCTAAGCCTCCTAGTAAAGGAAATGCTACTGTCAGTGACAAGAGGTCACACGTTATACCCTCTGCCCGGGAGGAGTTGATCTTACAACGGGTAAAAATGGCCTCAAAGAGGCAAAAACCAGACTCTTACCGTACCTCTTCCAGCAATTATTCTTCTGATAAGGAATCTTTATCAGAAGAAGGAAGAGACTCTGAATATGAGAATGTCTCTGATGCAGAAGAAGGAATACCCTTGAAAAGGAGGAATCCGAGGATGCTATTATAGACGGCTCTGGTGATCCGTATTTCGACCCAGGTCAAATTAAACATCCCCGTTCAGGGGAATGGGTTACCCATTCCCTAGTTACGAAATGTTTAAGCCTCTGGATCCAGAAACCATTAGATAAGAACGAGGCTAGTAAGTTAAGAGCAGAGTGCCCGAGACCGTCCCTCCCAAAGAAATTAGCTGATTAGACCCCGTAATTGTTGAATTCCTTCTAAAATCAGGAAAACACCGAAAAAAGGGGGTGGACAGATATCGTTTCTGTCAAGATAAATTATTAGACATGTTAGGCCCCTTAGCTAAGATTCTAGATTTAATAGAAGAAGCAGTTTAATCTAACACCTCAATAGATTTAAATGTCCTGAAAGGTTGGGCTCAGCGAGCCATTGTACTATTTGGCAACGCCAATGCGGCCATCTCTAGCGAAAGAAGAAGATCGATTCTGACGAAGCTGGATCCACAGCTAATGCATCTCGCTTCATCTCAACCATCTTCCATCACCAAGGGTCTACTTTTTGGTGACTCTTTTATTAAAGAGATCAACAAATACGTAGCTCTCTTTACTTCTTTAGACAAGGCCCAATCATCACTCAAAAAGGTTTTCCAACCAAAGTTTTTCCCAAAGCTGGGAAACGCAAGGGCCGATTTCCCAACAGATCTTCTACCGAAGGTCATTTCCCCAGAGGCCCTCTGAACACCGTGTTAGGTTACCAGATAGATTTCACCTCTTTACCGACTCAAAGTCAGGATCCTATTCCAATAAGGTTCTCAGAAGAGGACAAAAAGCTCATCTCACTGGAGATAAAAGAGCTTTACTCCAAAGGGGCCATAGTTCAAGTTCCCTTGCAAACTCCAGGTTTTGTGAGCAACCTGTTCCTGGTCAAAAATAAGGATGGAGGTTTCAGACCAGTAATAAATCTGAAATATCTAAACAATTTCGTCCATTACCGCCATTTCAAAATGGAAGGTATTCACCTGTTAAAAGACCTTTTATTACAAGGAGACTGGTTGGCAAAAATAGATCTGAATGATGCCTATCTTTCAGTGCACATGCACGAGAATTCCCAACCATTTCTTCAATTCCTGTGGCAAAACAAGAAATGGCAATTCACCAGTCTACCATTCGGTCTGTCATCTGCCTCCTGGTGCTTTACGAAACTACTAAAACCAGTAGTAGCAGCTCTAAGGAGCAGGGGTGTTCGTCTAATAATATATTTAGACGACATTTTGATCATGGCACAATCACTTCAGACTATTCATTTACACATTCAATGGACGATATCCCTTCTGAACATGCTGGGATTCATAATCAATTACAAGAAATCCATCCTAACCCCTTCAAAGGAGGTAGAATTTATGGGTTTTCTTGTCAATACCCAACTATCCCTTCTGAGTCTTCCAAACAGGAAATTGAAGACGATCAGAAGAGAGATTCGCTCAGTCCTGAACAAAAGTCAAATATCTCTGCGGACAATTGCGAGGATTGTCGGTCTATTATCAGCTTCCATTCAAGCGATATTTCGGGCACCTCCACACTACAGAGCACTACAGAGACTAAAAGCCCAACATCTAAGAGACGGCTTGGCATATTCCGACGAGATAACACTAACTCCGGACACCAAAGAAGAATTACTTTGGTGGCTGACTCACATCCAGATGTGGAATGGGAAGACTTTTTTCCATCCACATCCGGATTTAATAATAGAATCAGACGCAAGCAACTCAGGTTGGGGTGCTCGCTGCGGCCCTCTTACAACAGGAGGGAAATGGTCTCCAGACGAAGCTCTGTTACATATAAATTGTCTCGAACTCTTAGCGGGATCATTTGCTCTCAAGAGTTTTGCGAGAGACAGATCCGATTGTTGTATTCTACTGCGCATGGACAACATATCCGCAGTACAATACATCAATCGCTTAGGAGTAGGGGTGCAACGGATCGAAAAACTCACGGATCGGATCGATCCTCGGATCAGGAGTCACGGATCGGATCATTTTTCGGATCAGCAAAAAAGAAAAAAAAAAGACTAATCTTGTTACACCCAACAGAGTTTTAGATTCAGTTATTTTCAACACAAAATATAGTTTACATGTTAAATTTTAAAAGCCGCAGCAAACCTTACATGTTTGAAAATCAGAGGTGTTCTGTCACATTAGCAAACATGTAAGGTTTGCTGCGGCTTTTAAAATTTAACATGTAAACAGTATATACGTATGTGAGATTTTATATAAATATACACAGTTTTTTTTTTTTTTTTTGCAAATTTGTAAACTTAATTTTCTTTTAAAAAAATTGCCCAAAACCTTTTATGGCTTCATTTCAAGCTCTATAACTGCTCCTGGGCTACATCACTGACCTGTGCCATCCTTCCTATCCACCTGGTCTGTTTGCAGGAGAAGTTTAATCAGTGTGCAGGCAGATTGCATGGAGTGTGCGTCACAGTGTATTTTACAGTGGAAGCCAAGGCACCGGAATGAAGACACATGTCAGCAGAGATGATTCCCAGAGCGCCGCCAAGTAAGCCAGCCAATCCGGGCAGCTCATCACGCGGGCCAATCAGGTGCAGAGACCGGACATCCCATCCAACCAATCACAGCCAATCTGTGATTGGTTGGGGTGGAGCAAGAAGCTCCGGAGCTAGGCCGAAGCCGGGGACTTTCCTACGGCCGAGGCTCCGGAGCGCTCCGCGGATCGCCTAGTGTGCCGATCCGAACGGGGTGACCCGTTCGGATCACGGATCGGTGACGATCCGTTGCACCCCTACTTAGGAGGTACAAAATCCAAACCTTTGGCGAACATTGCAAAGGATTTTTGGCATTTTTGCCTGGACAAGAACATTATATTGAAGGCGGAATACATCCCAGGCCTATCCAATTCCATTGCAGACTGGAATTCCCTGTTATCTAACAGATTCCAGCGATTGGATGTTGAACCAGACAATTTTTCAACATCTAAAACTCCCTGTGGGGTCCTTTCCAGATAGATCTGTTTGCATCACGCCTGAACAGACAGATTCCAACATATTTCAATTGGCGTCCAGACCCAGAAGCATTGGGGACAGATGCCCTTCTACAAATTTGACCGAAAGGAACATCTTACGCTTTCCCCCCCCTTTGCTCTAATATCAAGGGCTCTCCTTCTGACACGTTACCTAGAATCGAACATAGTTCTGATAACCCCTTACTGGCCATCCCAAACATGGTTCCCTCAGGCTCTGGAGATGAGCATAGACTACCCACGATTACTCCCAGTATTCCCTTCTATTCTACTAGACCTATTTCAGAATCCTCATCCTCTTAAATTTTCTTAACTCCTGGGGTGATAATGAGAATCTGTCTTTAAAACTTCTATCTTTCAAACTAACAGTACTACTTTGTCTCATCTCCCTTAAAAGAGTAGCGGATGTAAAAGCCCTAGATATATCCCGTAGACAATTCTCTCCCCAGGGTGTTCAATTTTCCATTTTCAGACGCACATAGACCAACTTACATTCGGTCTTCTATCCGGCCTTTCCCTTCAATCCAAACCTTTGTGTAGTCCAATGTCTAAAAACCTATGAAACCAAATCTCAACCTTTTAGAGACCCTGACTCATCTCAATTACTAATTTCCTACTGCAAACCCTTCCATCCAGTTTCCTCACCCACCTTGGCTAGATGGGTGAGACAAACCATGGATTTGGCAGGCATTGACATTTCCATATTTGGCGCCCACTCGACCAGAGGTGCAATGGCCACTAAGGTATTTCAATCAGGTGGTTCTCTATCAGATTTAATGCGAACCGAAAACTGGTCTTTAGAATCCACTTTTAAGAATTTCTACTTTAGACCTGAATCTCATGTGTCTATGAATGTATTATAACTATAGGTTGTACGTTTATTTAATGCTCTAGAGTATACAGCTTTGAACTAGCATAATATGAGCCTCCTGTTTGCCATAAAATTGGAGATTTTCCTACCCTCGTGGACGGAAAATATAGATTTTATTAAAAACAGGAGGCGAGTATTATCCCACCCTAATACCCTACCCTTCAAGATTTATTTTGCTCTTACATAATGCATTTTTCAGCTTAATGCGCCTATTCTACTGTGGACTTCATGACATATTGAAGAATGAGTTCCAGTTCAAGTTGTTCCAATTAGTTTCCAGTTCAAGTTATTTCCAGTCTAGTTTTATCATCAAGAAAGAGGAAGAATATCACCTGTACCTCACCTTTATAACATACTCCTGTTACCTGATTGGACAGTCTACCTATGTTCATTTGCATACCTATCTGTGTAACGTTTTTTCTTTTCATTAACTCTCTTGCTGCTGGATGACAGTAAAGAAAGATTATAGCATAATACTCGCTTCCTGTTTTTAATAAAATCTAAATTTTCCATCCCCGAGGGTAGGAAAATCTCCAATTTCGGGTTATTTTGACAAAAGTAGAAAGTAAGGAGAATCTGGAAAACTGAGCCATTAGCTCCACCTGTTGGCTGGATAGTAGACTGTTTGTTTATATGCTAAACCTGTCGCAATGAATATATAAAAGAGGCTTTTGTTGCTTACTTCCTCAAAAATGTTGGTTGCCTGGTTGTTATGCTGACCCATAATCATTTCTGACTCACTAACCTGCAGTGAGCATCCAGATCACTCAGATATCCTGATCAGTATATTTGTCCCAGGTCAGTGACACAAAATATAAAGCGAAAAGGATCAGCAGGGAACCCATGTGACTGGTCTTTATTTAGGAAAGGTAAGCAATGACAGGTTCCATGTTTTCCTTCTTAAAGATAAAAGCTTGGAAAATTGTCTAAAAATAAATTCTAGAAGGGAGAGGACATTTGTTCAAAGTTCTGTGCATTTAAATCTGAACACCGGCAAACAGCTAAATACACAGATACAATACATATACAGGAACTGCCAAAGCACCCAGTCCTGAGAAGTACAATGCTCTGCCACATAGCACAGGAGACCTGATTTTTAAGTAGCACTTGCAGGTCGTGTACCACCCCCAGCCTGTGATTGGTCAATAAAAGAAGATGCAGCAAACCGATTAGCTCATTTCATTGTTCTCTCCTCCTATCAGAATGTAGACCCGATTGGTCCCTTGTGCCGCTTCTCCCTCCTCAAATTTGGGTACTTAGTTTGTGTAACAAAACCTCCCACACTCTGCTTGAGTGCTTTCGTTATATACCACTTCCTCCCAGTCTGAACCTAGATATCAGATATTCCAACCGCTGACAACTACAAACAAGACAATACTTGCTTGTTTGCTGAACATGAACTCCTTATTAGAACTAGAATACAAGTCTTATATACAGTAGAAGGAGGAGGAGCATACCTCCTGCTCATATTACTCTACAATACATTTGTAACCAAAAACATAAAATTAACATGAGCCAATTAACTAATCCCTTATGCAGCCGATGTGACTCCCTAACTACAATACACATTATCATACATATTAACACAGAACTCCTTCATACAATTGCAGGGTCAATTAGCACAAGCAACAATAGGAGAAAGACCCTTAGAAGTTATACTAGATCCATTTACATTATAACAGACAGACATGTGGCTGGAGTTCACATCAGCATCTCCTAACAGTGTGTTTCCCAACAGTATAAATCAGTCACTCTTTCTAATATGACATATACAGGGTTCCCAGAGTCTGTGTGTCTTGGGGGGGGGGGGGGGGGGGACGGGGACATCCACCTGAATCCAAAGTAACACCACCTCAAGGTTCCCCCGGCATACAGCTCACAAAGAGCACCGTTCCCCCCAAATGCCAGAGCCCATGATCGTAAGGCAAGAGGCTCGCATTCAGTCCTCTCCAAAAGCCTCTGTCCCGAGTGAGTCTGTCAGTTTGCATTTAAAGAAACAACATGTAATGATTCTCAAAAAACAAAGCCCCATTGATGTGTCTTTTAGATCTGCCTGGAGTTCAGCTATAATGACTGATAGAGAGAGTGTGTGTGTGTGTGTATTATATATATATATATATATATATATATATATATATATATATATATATATATATATATATATATATATATATATATATATATATATATATATATATATACACACACACACATATATATACACATACATACATACATACATACATACACACACACACACACACACATATACACACACACACACACACACACCTCCATCTGTGTATTAAGATTAGGGAAGTGAAAGTGTGTGAACATTTTTCGTTACAACATTGCAGTATCATTCAACAGCACTTTTTCTAGACTGCATTCGACAGTCATGTATGGATTTCAGAGCTCAGTGGTGCTTTAAATGACATCTATTTAAATTTAGGTGGTTTCATGTGTACAGAACCACCGATGTTCTTTTCCGAGAAGCTTCCTTTCTGAAAACGCCTTTTGGCAATAAAAACAACAAAATTCAACTTAACTGGCCCCGGCGAATGTATAAATATTTATAAAACAATCTTACATTGGAAAGTTGTATTTTCCTGTGTTCTGGATTTGATAGATCCAATCGCCTGCTTTCGTTTGAAATCAGGCCTTACCTTCAGTCTTGCACACTTGACTACGCTTCTCACAGTGTGCATTAGAAGCTACAGCAAGTCAGATAGAACGCGACTCATTTTCTGGCTGGAGGACATCCAGCGTCATCTATCCTTCCCCACCCCAGCCTGACCTTCCTTGAGCCACCCCTTTCATTCATTGGATTTCAGTTTCTTCACTCATGATCACATGTAAAATGCAGCCTTCTTAGAAACACCCACTCTTCTAGACCAGGGGTCGTTAATCACTTGCCTACCAGGCCAATTCTGACACTTCTCTCCTACATGTAAAAATGAGATTATATATATATATATATATATATATATTACACACACACACACATATATTTTTAGCAGAGACCCTAGAGAAAAAAAATGGTGGTCATTGCAACTTTTTATCTCACACTGTATTTGTGCAGCTATTTAAACACATATTTTTTTTAAACCACAAGCACACAATTTTTTATTTTTTTGCATAAAATATGAAAGATGATGTTACGCTGAATAGATACCCAATATGTCATGCCGTCGGTGGCGCGCTCGCGACCCTGCCGCCTTCCCCGTGAGTCGGACCGAGGGTCCCGCGGACTCGATTGCTACGGGGATCCCCGCGATCGTCTGACGGAGGTATGGAGCGGGGAGATGCTTGTGTAAACAAGCATCTCCCCATTCTGACTAGTGACGCTGATCTCAGCTCTGTGTACTCGGAGCAGAGATCAGTGTCATGTGACACAGAGCCCATCCCCCCTACAGTAAGAAACACTATGCAGGGAACACTTAACCCCTACAGCACCACCTAGTGGTTAACCCCCTCACTGCCAGTGTCATTTCACAGTAACCATAGCATTTTTATAGCACTGATCGCTGTGAAAATGACAATGGTCCAAAAAATGTGTCAAAAGTGTCCGATGTGTCTGCCATAATGTCGCAGTCACGAAAAAAATCACTGATCACCGTCATGACTAGTAAAAAAAATAAAATAAAAATAATTAATAAAAATGCCATAAAAAACTATCCCCCATTTTGTAAACGCTATAACTTTTGCGCAAACCAAATGCTTATATATTTATTTTTTTACCAAAAATATGTAGAAGAATGCGTATCGGCCTAAACTGAGGGAAATTTTTTTTTAATATATATACATTTTTGGGGGATATTTATTATAGCAAAAAGTAAATAATACGTTTTTTTTTTTTTTTTAATTGTCGATCTATTTTTGTTTATAGCGCAAAAAATAAAAACCGCAGAGGTGATCAAATACCACCAAAAGAAATCTATTTGCGGGAAAAAGGACATCAATTTTGTTTGGGAGCCACGTCAGTTAAAGCGACACAGTGCCGAATCGCAAAAAGTGGCTTGGTCTTTGACCACCCAAATGATCCGGGGCTGAAGTGGTTAAAAAGCCCCTGTCCCTTTGAGGAGAACTACTACAAGTTTACAGGTAAGAGTTCTGAGAATCAGGCACTTACGCTGTAAACCTGCGGCGGTGTAACGTAAATCACATACGTTATGCTGCCCAGGAGCAACGTAATTCTATGTGAATCTGGCCCATGGTTTCTGGATTTTGGAGCCAGACCTAGCGCAATTTGAATATTAAACCAAAAGATTTGATTTGTATACATTTGGGCCACATGGTCCCTCGGACAGATTTTATAGTTTCTAGTAGCATTACAGAATTTGTCACTGGTGTCGTTTTTTTTAAATGTTGTCCGACTTGAAGTTCAGTGCATATTAAAATCTCAATAAAAATAATATGTGCATCCACATCAGTAGGAAAGATTCTAAAGGGTTAGGTATTATCTATGACTGGTACAAATATTATATACCATATATTTATATAATTGTACACACACGGCCTGAAGAATCTGGGTTGTTGCAATAAAGAAACGTGTGCGCACTCACTAAAATGCGGTACTAAATATTTAGATAGACAGCCAATGGAAATCTAATCCTTTCTGCTGCTGTAGTTGCACATATTTATTTGGCTATATAATTCTGCATTAGAGCTCCTGAATGCTACATTGATTTATCGACATTGGCTTTATAGGTATATTATTAGCTGTGATTGTTGTACAGATTTAGCTCCTCGCTTTACACTGCTTATGTAACCGTCTGGATGACTAAACAGCGCTACTCACAAATGGAAAAAAAAGGATTCCCTTTCCAAAGGCAAAATGCTGCCAAAGATTATTGCTGGGCAAATCCCAGAGATGCAGAACCAGTGCCAAGTACATTAATACCCAACCTCATTAATTTCACATTATACTCTTAACCCCTTGAAATACCTCTAAACTGGAAGCTTTCCTGCACCACAAAATAAACTGGAATACCTATAATGAAAACATATTGTGTATGTCCTTAGGCAAAGCCTAAAGCTTTAACAAGACCACCCTTGACTTTCTTTGACAGTAATATGTAGAAAGTTTTGTTAACCACTTAAGACCCGGACCAAAATGCAGCTAAAGGAGCTTGCCCCTTTTTGCGATTCGGCACTGCGTCGCTTTAACTGACAATTGCGTGGTCGTGCGACGTGGCTCCCAAACAAAATTGGCGTCCTTTTTTCCCCACAAATAGAGCTTTCTTTTGGTGGTATTTGATCACCTCTGTGGTTTTTATTTATTTATTAACGACAATTTTGAAAAAAATGCAATATTTTTTACTTTTTGCTATAATAAATATCCCCCAAAAATATATAAACAACATTTTTTTTCCTCAGTTTAGGCCAATACGTATTCTTCTACCTATTTTTGTTAAAAAAAAAATTGCAATAAGCGTTTATCGGTTGGTTTGCGCAAAATTTATAGCGTTTACAAAATAGGGGATAGTTTTATTGCATTTTTATTAATTTTTTTTTACTACTAATGGCAGCTATTAGCGTTTTTTTCGTGACTGCGACATTATGGCGGACACTTCGGACAATGTTGACACATTTTTGGGACCATTGTCATTTTCACAGCAAAAAATGCATTGTTTATTGTGAAAATGACAATTGCAGTTTGGGAGTTAACCACAGGGGGCGCTGATGGGGTTATGTGTGACCTGAAGTGTGTTTACAACTGTAGGGGAGGTGTGGCTGTAGGTGTGACGTCATTGATTGTGTCCCCCTATAAAAGGGATGACACAATCGATGCTGCCGCCACAGTGAAGAACACGGCTCTCCCCGTTCTTCAGCTCCGGGGACCGATCGCGGGACTCCAGCGGCGATCGGGTCCGCGGGTCCCGGAGCTTTGGACCGGGTAGCAGGAGCGCGCCTGCGACCCACGGCTGGGTACTAGTACAGGACGTACATGTGCCCAGCCGTGCCATTCTGCCGACGTATATGTGCAGGAGGCGGTCCTTAAGTGGATGTTAACCCAGAATTAAATATTTCAGTGATGTGACGGTGTCCATATTTTTTAAAATTCAAGTTAGACTTACCGGTAACTTGTTTTCCAGAAGTCTTTCAGGACAGCACCTTGAGAGATAGTGACTCCACCCTCACCCACAGGAAACACCTTCTACTTCCTCCAGATCTTTAAAGGGAGGCGCCTCCCTAACACACCTCAGTTGTATCAGAGAACCTCCGGCCCCAGCTGGAACATATAAACACATACGTTAGTCACAGCATGGCACATTAAACCAATAGGGCGGGTCGTTGCTGTCCTGAAAGACTTCTGGAAAACAAGTTACCGGTAAGTCTAACTTGAATTTTCCCAAGTCGTCTTTCAGGACAGCACCTTGAGAGGATAACAGAGACTTAACTTTAGGGTGGGGCAACAGCCTGTAGGACTCTTCTGCCGAATGCAGGTCATTGGCGGATGTGAGGTCCAAAACTGTATTGCCGCACCAAGGTGCGGAAGCTTAACCATCTCGCTGCTTCGCCCATTTGCTTAGGGGTGGCATCAGCTCTCTCTGCCCATGTGGCTGCAAGTGCTCTTGTTGACTGAGCACCGATTCCTGCTGGTGGCACCACGTCTGCGTGAGAGAAGGCTTCTCGAATGGATAAATTCCACCACCTAGCCAAGGTACCTTTTAAAGCTTGGCAACCCAAAAAAGAACAAATAGAACACGTCTGAGGCGCTTTGTTATTTTGAGATAGCATAACAAAGCCTCTTTTTTTTTTAAGGAAAATCTTTCTCCCCTGAGGGATTTGCGCAGAAATTAGGCAGCACAATATCCTGCAATGATTAACTGCTGCCCTAGGAAAATTTTGAATCGGTTTTTAGGACAATTCAATCCAAGAATAAAGACGGATAAGGTTCCCTTATAGACTGAGTATGGAATACCCTGATCCTGCCCGCTGAAGTTATAGCGACCAGGAATAAGCTGTAAGGTAAGATCTCTAAGAGATGCGTCTTATAAAAGTTCCATATGGCTTTCCTGCCATGGATCCTAATACTCGCAAAAGATTTTGATACGAGAACCCCTGATTTGAGCCGTTCTAGGCCTCGAAAGGGCTTAAAAGAGACCGAGCTACCAGTGGTCCTCTAGGAACACTATCAAAGCAGATATTTGTACTTTTAAATGTACTGACCGCCAGACCTTTATCTGCTCCCTCCTGAAAGAATTCTAAAATGGACCCAAGCTCGATAGGCTCTTGGTTAGACGAGATACACCAGGCTGTATACATCTTTCACGCCTTTGTGCCTAAAATCCTCGTCACTTTCTACCTGCTTTCCAGTAGAGTAGAAAATAAACGGTCTGAGAACCCTTCTTCTCTAGGAGTTGCCTTTCAGATGCCAGGCTGCAAGTGAGAGACTGGACCCATCTGGATGGCATACAGGGCCCTGCACTGACAGCTCCTGTCTGAGAGGTAGATACCAACATGGCCTGGCCGCCATTCCTAGGATCGTCGAGGACCAAACTCTCTTGGGCCAGTACGGGGCGATCAAGATGACCGGTACCTTTTCTCTCTGAATCCTCCTTAGCACTAGGGGGGATTAACTGGAACGGGGGGGGGGGGGGAACGTGAGGCACAGGTGAAACCACCAAGGATGCGTCAGAGCATCAATTCCTACGGACCCGTCCAGTCTGTTTTTGGAAAAGAATTGCAAAAACCTGAGAGTTTTCCCTTTGAGGCAACAGGTCCACCTCTGGATGACCCCACTTGTTGGAAATTTCCACAACAGATCTCCGGGTTCAGAGACCACTCTGCTTCCCAAACCTGATGTCAGGTAATGCGCTACCCTGTACAGGGACTTTAAGTTTGCGTATCGCTTATGGGGACCGCAAAATCTTTCCCGCTCAGAGAAGAGCTTTTGCCACAAGAATCTGCAGAGGTCTGCTTCTTGCGCCCACTTGTCTATTTAGGTATACCACTGCTGTGGTATAGTCCGTTGACACCTGAACATGGTGATTTAGTAGACCCGGAACAACTCTGTTAAAGCCAATGCAATCGCCTTTAGCTCTCTCCAGTCCGAGGATCGCTTCACTGGAAAGGACCACTCCAGACCCTTTGAAGGCTCTCCTGATCTTTTCCACCCATAGAGAGATCTCCTCCCTTGCGATGGGATTTTATCTGAGAGTCCAGGGAACTGAGACCGCGATCCCATGATCTCAGGGGAAAGGTCTGTAGGCACCCGACATGTAGTCTTGCTCATAGAATGAATGGCATTGTTGATGTCAGAACTCCTAATGCCAACATCACCTGCCTTATAGCCATCGGCTGGTTAGGCTGTCTCGTCCCCAACGGGGGGAGAGGGCTACGTGCCATGGTCGGGCGCGGTCTGTCTTCCTGGGGTGGCCGCGGGGGGCTCGGGAGGGCGGGTGGGCCCAGGGCAACGCTGTGTCCTGAAAACCTGGCCCTTTTTCTCCTGTGGGAGAAACATTTTCCGGTTTATCGAATCTACCTGGTAACCCAAGTAAACGGACTTCCTGAGATGGAACTAGGGATGATACCTGAAGGTTAATAATCCAGCCCAGTGATTCCGAGTAACTTCTCGCCCTGAATAGATTGTTCGCTAACATATCTTTCCATGGGGTGAAGAAAAGAATAGGTCATCTAGGTAAGCCAAACTGCAATACCCTGTAGACGAAGCGGGGCTAGGGCTTCCGCCACCACCTTGGTGAAAAAATTAAAATAAAATATGAGGCGATGATGACAGTCCGAATAAGAGAACACCCTGAATTTAAGGTGACGATCCACTCCCACTACACTTTACTGCCAACCCTCTGGACTGAGGGGAGGTAGGGATGCACAGGTACGCGTCCCCTCAAGATGCCATAAAAACAGTCTGGCATCAATAGATTCTTGACCAAAAGAAGTTGAATCCATCTTGAACCTTCTGTATCTGACCGATTTGTTTACAGGCTTCAAGTTTAAGCTCATTCTGAACTTTCCTGTAGGCTTCTCTACCAGGAATAAGTGAGAATAGCATCCCAGTCTGTTGAATCAGCTCTCTAAATGAGACTGCATGGCCAGGGTTTTTATGTAATCAACAAAACCTCTCTTGGGAGGGGTTTCTAAACAAGTTGGAATCCCCTCTTTATTTCTGGCGCAGATTCCGAGAGCCTAGAGGGGAGAGTTGGCGTCCCATCCCCTAGGACATTTCAACTCTTTGGTCCAGTGCACATTCCTGACAGACGTGCATAACGACTGCCCTATCTTCAGTTCAAGGACCTCACAGGTAGTTAAAAGGCAGTGCCCAAACAGGGACCTGAACCCTGGACCCTCAGATTAAAATCTGATGCTCTACCGACTGAGCTATCCAGGCTCTCGAGAACTCTATGGCATAACCCTGGGCAAGAGTGATCAGAATGTACTGACTGGACGTTACCGCTGATCACTGCGGAAGGAACCTTAGAAGGCCTCCGCCTACCCGCACGGCTGAGTCCTTGGGATTTCTCGGCTTGCGTAGGAAGATAGGAGAGAATTCCCCCTTTCCCTTTGGCTTGCTGTTTTTGGGAAGATTTTTCCTTTCAGCTGACCCGTCTAGGATGCTTCCTAGTTCCGGCCCAAAAAGAGAATTCTGCAAGCTTTAAATTTTCTGAAGCTGCATCACCTGGCCTCAGGTCTTTAATCACCACGCCCTTCTCGCCGAATTAAATCAAGGCTGTGGTCTCTCAACCTCAAATTGTTTCAGCTGAAGCATCAGCTAAATAAACTACTGCAGAGGATAGGGCAGAAAAGGAGTCCTTGTTTAGGTGAATCTACCACCATTAACTGGATAGTTCAACCCTCTAAGTTTCTGGCTACACATGTCGTGGCCATAGCGGGTTTCAATTTCCTGATCGACTGCCATGGGCTCTTTTTGGAAAAAATATAATCCATGCGTTTGTCCATAGGGTCTTTTAGAACCCCCAAGTCCTCAAAAAGGTAGATCAGAGGACCCGGACACCTGAGCCACCCTGTAGAGGGATCTCCTCAAAAGAAAATCGCCCTTTATGGGTTTTTGAGAAAAAGGCTCTTTTTCTGGATTCTGCCAGCTCTGTCTGCCCATTGGCGTCAGAAATAACTGAGTAGATCGGACATGTCCTGCGCTTTGCTCACTCAGATCTGCATACCTGCGGACATATAAACTTGGAACCTTACTGAAAAAAAATTTCTAAGCAACCATACACCTCCCCCAGGGATAAACCCCGACCCCTCTGAATCCTCACTGGAAGGAACATGGGAGTGACCTTTCCTGGGAGGTGAAGGCCCGAGTTGTGGAAGGGAAACTAAGAGTCACGAAAAGTTTGAATCGTGGCAAAGAGTTCTTTCTTTACGGAGGGAACCAGCTGTCCTGCATAGGGGTTGATTCCTCCTGAACAAAAGAAGCAATGCATGTGCTGCATAGAGCCTTCTTATAGTTCTCGCCCATCTACCTGGGGAGAAGAAAGAAAGCAGGGGAATCCTTAATGAGACCCAGTCCCAATAAATGGATCCCCCCCACATGGGTGCACTAGGAAAGAAATGTGCCCAATCCAGTGCCCCGACAGGCCCCTTGCCACTAGGGGGGATTAGAAAAAAGGAGACCGGAAAGCAAAAAAAGATACAGGTAAGGAAAAAAACACAGGCAGACTTAAACTGCTGCCTCCTACCTGGCCCTGCTGGTGCCTGTGCCTGTCCCACCGCTGTAACTTCTGCGACCTCCATTGCAGATGAACAGCGCTTCACCGTGGCTCACACACCGTTTCCGGACTCCAATAGTGCCGCTGCACCGGACCAGAAACGGAAAAAGGCCCCAGCCTCTGTCCTCCCTCTTCCCCCTGCGGTCACGCCAAAAAAGACGTTCGCGCTAACCCAGCAACCTGCTGTTCCATCCTGGCCACGCCAAAATGGCGGCGACGCGCGCGCGACCGCCGTTCCTTCCAGGTCACCGAGTGTTTCTGGCTCTCGCCGAGCACAAAGGGGGAAGAGGAGCCCGAAAACTACCGCTTCCGTTCGGGTAGTACGGGAGGACAGACGGTCTCAACTGGAGAAAGGTAGGAGGGAAGCCGTCTCCCAGGAACACCTGAGATATTTACTCCCCTCACAGAAGATGTTCCCTCCAGCTGGAGGAAACACAACAACTGAGGTGTGTTAGGGAGGCGCCTCCCTTTAAAGATCTGGAGGAAGTAGAAGGTGTTTCCTGTGGGTGAGGGTGGAGTCACTATCTCTCAAGGTGCTGTCCTGAAAGACGACTTGGGAAAACTAGCTTTTACTCTTTTTATTTATTATGAGAGAAATACCTGGTTATCTTGCCAGTTGATCTTTGCCCAGGTTTAATCTGACAATGGCCAAGCACAGAAGCAGATCCATGCTGGTAGGGTCAGCTTTGTACCTCCTGCTTGGAGTTACAGGATGCCATGCCTGTAAATTCTAAACTATGTATACAGCTACCCCAGCCCTGTCTTGATTGACAGAAGCTCCCAGCAGAACCCTTAGAGCCCATTCACACAGGGACGACTTTGGATCCGACTTCAAGTCACCCCAAGTCTCCTCAAGTCGCGCTGCATGAGAAAATCAATGTAAGTGAATGGAGCCGTCTTAATGCACAATACTGCAGTCGCTCCGACTTCAGAAAAGGTTCCTGTGCTACTTCAATCCGACTTCTAGGCGCCTTGTAGGCAACTTGTACCCATTGATTTCAATGGAAGTCGCCTCAGAAGTCTGATCACTGTCTTAACTGAAGCAACAATACAGGAAGAGAACAAACATTTCTCAGGCAAACCCCTCCCTCCCACAAAGCCGATTCTTGTTTGATTGGCCACTGGAAAGCCTCCAGTCCTGGAGGCAACTTGAAGTTGCCTTAGGTCGCGCTGTGATTCATACTCAAGTCGTGTCCAAGTTGCCTCCCAAAGTCGAGCTGGAAGTCGTGTTGCCCCTGTGTGACTGGGGTCTTATTGTCAAACTGTAAACACCAAGCTTATGTGATGTCATCACACTCGCATACTGACACGCATTCCCCCTGCTATACAGAACAGAAACCTATGAGAAGGCTTGCCATCATATGACCATACATTAAAACTTTATTAAAAAGTAAAAAACACGTTTTTTTCCCTTTAAAAGAGAAGTATGGGTTTTATTTTTTTGGATTCATACTTACCAAAAAGGTGGATGCAGCATCGGTTTGACGCTGTATCTGTTCCCCGGTGCCTCTACACTGAGAACTGATCGATTGAACACCGCCAATCGCTCGGTTCTCACAGCTCCCTGAGCAGAGAGCTGCTGACTATCAATCAGCAGCTCTCTGCTCTGCCCCCTCCTTGCTCATTGGAGCATTGGGCTGTTGAGAGGCAGAAGCGGCCAGCTCAGGCTCTCAGCAGCTCGCTAAGAGGCTGAGCCGGTCCAGGGATCTAGGCAGATCCCAACTCCATGGTTGTAGTGATGCCTGAGCCTGGACCAACTCTGACGTCAGCCTGCTCTCTGCTGAAAAAGAGATACAGAGGTGCCAAACGAACTGCACTCCTGTGATCCATAGAAAAACAGCCAAAACAAGCTTTGGCAGAACTTCTTTAAATGCCATTATGGCAGGGCTTGACAAATTAGTTTTGAATCTAGGAGCCAGCTAAAAAAGTTAGGAGCCAGTCTGTGTGCGGCAATATGCAACGTGTATTGCAATCAACTATTTTTTTTATGCATAGGTGCCCCAATATGTGCCTTTGTATGTACATATATGTGCATGTCTCCCCTGTGGTCCATAGGTTTATAACATATACTGATTTGTTACTAGAGATAAAATATATGTATACCTCAAAAAAAAAAAAAAAAAAAAAATCTATTTCGCAAAGCTTAAGAAAACGGATAAAGATATTTATTTTAGCAATGTGATTGCAATGTTCAAATCTCACTGCGCTCAGATGAAAATAAATGCCTTTTTTTTTAAATACAGAATCTCATCCTAGTGTGCAAGCTTTGCGGACTGAGCCATATATAGGCCAATAGGCCCATCCACACTATTCAGGGCAACATGCAAATCAATACAAGTTGGTGCGGTGCTATTTTTTTTAAATGGCACTCAAACACAGCTTGCCTGTGGATGTGCGTTGCAAGACACAATGCATGCCAACATTACCATTCCTTGTAGCATGGCAGAAAGTAAGAAATAGTACATGCCTCTTTTTTGGTGTGCTAGGCAGCCTATTCAAATTGACTAGCTGCTTTTTAATAAATGCATGTTAAGGAAGAACTTCACAGGAAAGTATATCATATTTACTTGTTTTATTTATTCAGTTGCTTCCTGGTTTTCAGGCCTAGGGTGAGTGTCTTACATCCCAGGAGTCTTCAAGAGGGGTTTCTCAGGTAAGCACACCCTCCTCCTGCCTGTATGGCTGCCAAGAAGTAAATGCTACATGAATCATCTGCCCTTACTCAAGATGGCCATGGCAAGAAATGCTGGGGGGTGTTTTTCAAAGAGATTTCCGAGTATAAAAAAGCATGGAGACATGGATGGATGGGTGTTTGCTTTAAATATTAAAAAATAATTAAATATAATTTTTTTTGGTTTGCGATGCTCAGAAGAAGCAAAGTTCCACTTTAATGACTGTGTGCCAACATGGTGCAACAGCGTAAACAGTCTTCTAAAACATCCTAAACGAATAAAGGAACACAATAACTTCACCACTTTAGGGTAACATGACCCAAGTATGCTTTGACACCGGAGCCTACCCAGGATGGATTCCTGCAGCGGCGAGGCAGCAAGAAGCGTGATTGGAGAGGATGCGTTGTGTAGTGGGCAGTCAGGAGATGCACTTTGCAAACATTTGCACTTGTAACAGGTAGAGTTTTTATTACTACTGTACACTAAAGTAGTTATTACAGAACTGAATGTTTTATGTAGATTAGTAGATATAAGTTCCCACACATACCTCTGCGAGTGTTAATTGGGCCTGCTCTCATTGCCAACACCAACTTCAATGTACAGCCTTCTGAGATCCTTGGGAAGAAAACACAGTTAGTTCCATGTTTTATTCAACTGCTTTCATGATTAATGGCCAGCACACATTATTTCGGTATACTTACATATATTCATTTAGGCAAACATCATCCTTGAGATCGATATTATTCCATATTAAGTGTTGTTGGGTTATTGGAATACCTGAAAATAAAACTATCAATTAGTCAAGATTCATAAAAAAAAAAAATGTTTTATATATATATATATATATATATATATATATATATATATATATATATATATATATATATATATATATATATATATATATATATATATATATATATATATATATATATATATATATATATATATATATATATATACACATACACACACACACACACACACACACACACACACACACACACACACACACACACACACACACATATTATATATATATATATATATATATATATATATATATATATATATATATACACACACACATATACACACACACACACACACACACAAATCTTTTGTTTTTCACAAGAAAATATATTGAACAAATCTTAAAGATAATTGGGACATTCTAACAAAAAAAAGTACAGTATACCGTGGTGCGCAGAAGCCGGACATCTTTTGGCAGCACCCAGTGAGAAGACTATGTTAAAAATCGAGCAACTTTTGAAGGGAAGCCTGTATTTAAATTAAACTAATTGTAATCCTTACGCCGTTAACATTAGTAAAGAGATAGGAAAGTATATCAGATTTATTGTTTTAAATTAGTTTTTATACATTTCTTCAGTTACTTCCCATTTCCAGGCCTAGGCAAATTATAGAATACATCCCAGGAGTCTTCAGAAGGGGAGGAGTGGTTTTCTTGGCTAAGCACACCCTCTTGCTTGTCCGAGCTAAGGATACCTGGATTCCAGAAAGTGGTACATGAATCACCTGTCCTTACTCAAGATGGCCACAGCCAGAAATGCTAGGGGTGGTTTTCAAAGTGATTTCTCAGGGAAATTAAAGCATGGCGACATGGCTGGATGGGCGAGTTTGCTTTGAATATTATAAATGAATTAAATTGTGTTTTTTGTATGTGGTGCTCAAATGTTGTGTAGTTACGCTTTAAGTATGCAAGTATTCCTCCTGAATATACTAGTTCTTTGGAATTTTAAAAGATCCAAAAGGCTTCAAAAACTTTCAAAGGCCTCCTTAACACGACCTGCTAAGGCAGATCAGAGTGGTACAATGTCACATTTGTGACATCCCTGTACGTTCTGATTTTTCCTAGACCCATGAAATCCTTATAGTGTGTGGATGCAAGGGGACTTGCTTATTGCCTATATCCCTCACATCAAATCCAGTCGGTAGAAGGATTTACTGAGGTTCTACACCAGTATAAAACATTAACAAAAGTTTCAAGAGCGAAGAGGCAGTCTTTTTCAAGGCGACAGAGACCACCATGCTCTCGAAACATTGGTTTAACCGTTTTGTAATGGGTTACCCAAGCATGGCTGTGTGGTTTGGTTTGATTATTAGCAATTAGGGTTGTCCCGATACCACTTTTTTAGGACCGAGTACAAGTACCGATACTTTTTTTCCCCCAGGTACTCGCCGATACCGAATACCGATACTTTTTTTTTTATTTTTTACAATGCTTCCTTGGGGATGGATGTGTCAGTGTGTTTTTTTGTGTTTTTTTTAATGTATTTTTTACAATTATTTTTATTATTTATTGCTTTTATTTTTATTTTTTTTCTTAGCCCTGTTGGGGGGGGCTTTGGTGGGATACCAGGGATCTTAACAGACCTCTGACATCTCCCCTTTGATACAGAGAAAGGGACTAGGGACACAGATTCCCCAGTCTCTTTCTCAGCTGTGCTGAAAATAAATGGACAGGAGACAGAGGCTCCTCTCCATTCATAAACTGAAGCATCGTAAACACAGTTTACAATGCTCAGTTATATGAATGGACAGAGTCGGTGATCACTGACTCTGTTCATTCAGAAAAGGTAGGAAACGGATTTAGCGGCTCCTACCTCCGCTCTCCATCCTGACAGAGGGGGGAGTGCAGCGGAACGGAGAATGGTACAGGGCACAGAGGGTGAGAGCAGCACACGGAGAATTCACACAGGGCACGGAGGGGGAGAGCAGCGACAAGGAGGGGGAGAGCAGCGCACGGAGAATGGACACAGGGCATGGAGGGGGGGGGGGGGGGCAGTGGCATGGAGAATGGACACAGGGCACTGAGGGGGAGTGCAGTGGCATGAAGAATGGACACAGGGCACGGAGGGGGTAGAGCAGAACGGCAGCGGCACTGAGGGGGGACACAGGAGCATGGAGGGAGAGAGCAGAACGGATGGGAGAATACAGGGATACAGGGAACGACAGGTATCGGTAAAGTATCGGAGCATTTTCCCAGAGTACAAGTACTCAGGGAAATGCTTGGTATCGGTCCCGATACCGGTACTAGTATCGGTATCGGGACAACCCGATTAGCAATAAAGTCTCTCTCCACTCCACCAAGCTTCAGATATTATTTAATGCTTTGGTGCAAGGTATGGGGACCTCTTTAGGTTTTAATCCAGGTTCTTGTGTTATGTTACACCTATACCTCCTACATATCACTCTATACACTGAAGAGTAAATTGGTTTTGCTCAAAAATTTAGTTTGGATGAAAAATCTCTACTGCCACAATTCAAACGGCAACACAAAAATAAATGTCATTGTGAAAATGAAGGACATGGACAATAAAAAACAAAAAATGACCTTTAACAAATGTCACAGTTATAGTTGAGTTCTATCAATGGCTGGAACTCAGCAGGGGGGAAAGAAAGTGGACTTACTGGAAGTATTGTTTACACCATGTCCCCTAGTGACAATACAATAATTAGCGCTTGTAGAAGGACACAGTGACAGAAAAGGACATAAACAGATCAGCCAAGCCTACCTGCTAAATGTCAACTCAGACTAATGTGTTATAAACATGCCCTATTCTGTACTAAAAACAAAGGGTGATCCATAGCAAAATGTATTCCACGCATCTGTTTTATAACCAATAAGTGCAAGTGCTGTGGACATGAGGGGGAAGTCCGACACATAGGTAGGATCTGGCCGATGAAAGGTTTCTATAAAAACATGCACACAACACGAGAGTGTACATTTTTATGGCTCAGTAGGACTTCAGGGAAATAGGAAGATATCCCCCGCACCATCCTTAGGAGTGTTTTTTTCATTTTTGCAGCCAAAGTTGAGAAAACCCCCACTGTATGCAAGTTATGTGTTCCCATTCAAACAGCATACCTAAAAATAAATTTAAAGGCTAATCCACCTTTTACACCAGGTTGCATCCGTATTTAGGGTGCAACATGGGGGATTACATCAATGGCCATGGCCTTCACAATCTCCTGACCTCAACATAATTGAAAATCTATGGATAGACCATAAAAGTGCAGTGCCTAACAGACAGCCCAGAAATCTCAAAGAACTGGAAGACTTTTGTAAGGAAGAATGGGCAAAGATACCTCAAACAAGAATTGAAAGACTCTTGGCTGGCTACAAAAAGAATTTACAAGCTGTGATACTTGCCAAAGGGGGCAGTACAAGATATTAACTCTGCAGGGTGCCCAAACTTTTGCAGACGCCATTTTTTGTTTTCTGTAATTTTGAAAGTGTAAATGATGGAAATAAAATCTAACTTTTTTGACATATTATAAGAATGTCTAATCTGTAATTTGATGCCTTTTGGAGATTTTTCCATCTTTCCTTGGCTTCGTTATGCACATTAATACAAATTTTTACCTGGGGTGCCCAAACTTTCGATCCCCACTGTATGTTTTTAGATTTTTTTTTTTATCTTCTTCCTGGGTGAATATTCTATTTCACAGAACAGATTAAAGCGACAAAACGCCCGTAGAAACGCTCGTTGTCGCGCTAGGCGCTTGAATCGAGCGTTTCCATTAGTTATTCTATGGGAATACAAAATGTTCAAAAACGCCCAAATCAGCCCAATTCGAGCGACAAAAAAGGGTCCAGAACTTGTTTGAGCTTCAGGCCTTCAGCTTCAGACGTTTTGGAGTGGAGATGTGAACCATCTCCATTGAGAATAATGGATTTCTTCCCCTCTAGCGTTTTGGAGCTTCATGCTTAGGGCTACAAAACGCTCAGGTGTGAATGCACCCTTAGGGAGAGCCAACATTCCTCCTCAGGGTGCAGGTTTCGAGGCATGGTGGGTGTTGTGCAAGGTGGAAAGATTATGATTATACACAATTTATATAGCGCCAACGTTTATGCATCACTTTACAATGTAGAGGGGGGACAGCACAATTACAGTTCAATACAGGAGGGCCCTGATCATAGAGCTTACATTCTAAAAAGGGAGGGGGCACCAGTCACTTTTAAAATGAACAAAGTTTTATTTCTCTTAATAGGAACAGGGGGAGAGAGGGGTAGGGCACAGGACAACCTTAAGCAAATGCAATAACAAATTGTCAGACTCCTTGGCCAAAAATAGAACTAGGCAGACAGCAATACAGAAAAAGGGTCTTTAAAGTGGAGGTTCCCCCTAAAAAAATGTTTCTAACAATACATTCAGAAGACCGATTACACTGCAGGTAGGCTGGTTTTTTTTTTTCCGTACATACCTCAATATCGCCGTTTCATCCCTCGGCTTCCGGGTATGATTCTTGTGGGGCTGGGCGTTCCTAGTTGATTGACGTTCCTCCCACCGGCGCATACTGCACGTCACGACTTTCCGACAGAAGCCGAACGTCATTGCGCAGGCGCCGTATAGAGTCGGCTCTATACGGCGCCTGCGCAGCGACGTTCGGCTTCTTTCGGAAAGTCGTGACGTCAAGTATGCGCCGGTCGGAGGAACGTCAATCAACTAGGAACGCCCAGCCCCACAAGAATCATACCCGGAGGCCGAGGGATGAAACGGCGATATCGAGGTATGTACGGAAAAAAAAAACCCAGCCTACCCGCAGTGTAATCGGTCTTCTGAATGTATTGTTGGATTTTTTTTTTAGGGGGAACCTCCACTTTAAGCTGAATGCAGTGATCTGTATCTTGTTGCCATAGGAGACAGCAGTTGCTACAACTTCACTCACAGTATCCTACTGTAGATCCTCACACTATCCTACTGTAGATCCTCAAGCTCAACTAACAGTATCCCACTGTAGATCCTCAACCTTAGCTCCCAGCTACCTAGCTGGACTTCTCAAGCTTCACTCACAGCTACCTGCTGGATCCCTCAAGCTTTACTCACAGCTACCCACTAGATGATTTCTCTTCTGAAGCTTTCCCAACACTTCACAGTCCCCATTGAGGATACCGATTGGATAGAACATTTTGTTTTCTAGCTTAGCCTTTATGTATAGCCTATTCCTATTAACCTGAATGATCTCGACATTTATAAAGCGACTTTGTGAAAATCCCTACACAATTACTTGAAATCTGTGACATGTTTTCACGATGTACTGGGAGTACATTGTGAACTACAGAAGTGCTGAGAGTAGGAGTTTCAGGAGGCGGAGTCAGTACAGAAATCACTGCTTGCAGGCAGCAAGGTATCATGGGATATGTAGTCCATAGAAATTGTAAATTGGTAAACAGCAGAGGAGAAGCTGCAAAGGGTGCTGGGAATCCAGGAAAATGTGTAAAGAGATGGCAGCAGACAGGCAGAACTCACAACATAAAAAGGAGATTTTTCAAGCAAGCCTCTAATGAATTGTCCAAAATATTAACAAATTGAATCCCATAATAAGCATTTCATAAAGCAATAAAATACAGGTTTCGCCATTGCCAATCATACTATTATTCTCCGCTGTGTAAGAACCACTTGTAAGCTGGAAATGTCAGTGTGTACATCCTACTGAACATTAGACAGGTATAGATGAAGTATAATATTACAAATGTGGAATAATGCTGCCCTGATTTAATACACTCAGTCCTATGTGGAGATCTTTCAGCCAACAAAGACATCTACTAATATGCCTAATGCCTCTTAACTATTAGCTTTCCCAAGATGTAAACTGGGGTGTCTCACAGAATGCAGCATTTCCCAACTCCATTCTTTGGTCAGAGCAAGTAAACCATGATTCCAAGGTTATGTATGTCAGCAAGGTGAATCCCAAGTCATTTCTTAGCTGTTAATTCTAACTAGGTCAACCACTCAGTAGGAGGTATGTATTTTGTATTGTGTAATGACAGCACAGGAATTTCCCATTACCCAAAAGGGAAACAGCTCAGGTCAGAGAATGAATATTGGAAGCCAGCAATCATACAAAACACTTAGTAGCCCAAGGGCCCTTTCACACTAGTGGACCAATAGGTCCGCCTGTCAGTTTTTCAGATGGACCCTTCATAACCCTCTATGGAGTGGCAGGTGTAAACGGACACGTGTCCGTTTACACCCGCCGACATCTAATCCAATACGCTAAAAACAGTTCCCCCTTCCGTCTGTTCTGCATAAGCGGAATGGAAACAGACCCCTTCTGAACAAGCGTAGCCCCCCCGATGTGGAAGGGGACCCTGATGTGGTAGGGGGTACGAAGGATGCCTTTACCAGTTCATAAGGCAGGGGGAAGGTTTATATTTTTTTAAACATATATAGAATTGAACACACAGATTTAATTTGCCTCTGTGGACAAGGAAAAGTAGGGTTGGGTTACAAAAAAAATATCCCAGGTTTTTGAGCATCTCACGGAGCAGTGTTCAATCCATCATCCAAACGATGTAAAGAGTATGGCACAACTGCAATCCTACCAAGACATGGCCGTTCACCTAAACTGACAGGCTGGGCAAGGAGCACATTAAACGGAGAAGCAGCCAAGAGGCCCATGGTAACTCTGGAGGAGCTGCAGAGATCCACAGCTCAGATGGGAGAATCTGTCCACAGGACAACCATTATGCCCTGTACACACGATCGGATTTTCCGTTGGTATAAACTCTGACGGATTTTTCAGACGGAATTCCGTTCAAGCTGTCTTGCATAGACACTGTCACACCAAATTCCCACTGTCAAGAATGCGGTAACGTACAACACTACGATGAGCCGAGAAAAAAGAAGTTTAATGTTTCTGAACATGCATGTTTTTCGACTTAATTCTGTCTGAGCATGCATGTTTTTTTTCCTCTGTCGGAGTTCCCTACAGACGAATGGAATTTGCGATTTTTTTTTTTTTTTTCGATGGAAACATTTCTAAGAGTACATTTCTCTTCTCTTTCTAACTTTGTCGGAATTTCTGATGGAAAAATCAGATGAAAAAAATTCCATCGGACGCGACATTAGTCTTGCACTCCACAAATCTGCCCTTTATGGAAGAATAACAAGAACAAAGCCATTGTTGAAAGAAAGGCAAAATAAGTCCTGTTCATAGTTTGCGAGAAGCCATGTTGGGGACACAGCAAACATGTGGAAGAAGGTGCTCCGGTCAGATGAGACCAAAATTGAACTTTTTGGCCTAAAAGCAAACAACGCTATGTGTGGTGGAAAACCAACCACTGCACATCACCCTGAACACACCATCCCTACCATGAAACATGGTGGTGGTAGCATGCCGTGAGGATGCTTTTCTTCAGCAGGGACAGGGAAGCTGGATGAAATTGCCAAATACAGGGCAATCTTAGAAGAAAACCTGTTAGAGTCTGTAAAAGACTTGAGACTGGGGCCAAGGTTCACCTTCCAGCAGGACGAACCTAAAGATACAGTCAGAGCTACAATGGAATGGTTTAGATCAAAGCATATTCATGTGTTAGAATGGCCCAGTCAAAGTCCAGATCTAAATCCAATTGAGAATCTGTGGCAAGACTTGAAAATTGCTGTTCACAGACGCTGTTCATCCAATCTGACAGACCTTGAGCTATTTTGCAAAGAAGAATGGGCAAATTTCACTCTCTAGATGTGCAAAGCTGGTAGAGACATAACAAAAACTAAAAGTGCAGCGCTAAACTAATGATTGAATGATAGTGTTGCCAAAATCACATGACATATGAAAGTAAAATTTGCAAAGGACTATGGAAAATGTGAATGGGAATTCACTCAGCATAAAGACAATGCTAATAATGAGTCCATATGGGTGTTACCAAACAGTTGGATGGAAACACTGACCAGGTGCAGTGAACAGTGAAAAGTTCAGTGAACAAATGGGGAAAAGTTCATGGGTATGCTTCCCAATGGGAAGATAAAACACTTCACAGGTAATGCCGGTTTAGATAATCATGGCTTGTCTGTAGCAATCTTCAAGATATCGTATAAAGAGAATGGGTACTCTTACCAGCTATGGTGGACTTGCATGTTAGTACTAACACCAAGTCGGATAAGGCATGGTGGTCACAGCGGACCCTGGGCTCTGTAGGATGGTCAATCCAGCTTGAATGATGGGACCGGTCTAGTCAGATGCCTCTCTCAGGAACAGGAACCCGGATGGACAAGGCCAAAGATCAAAACGGCCACACTCATGGATCAACACAACAACATGGCTAGAAAGGAAAAAATGCTCCAATGGTGCAGATCAAAAATAAAAACCGTGAAGGCTTTATTTAAAATAATAACAATAAAATCACGTGAAACGTTTATAAAAGGCAGTATGGGGTACTAGGCATTTTATTTTAAATAAAGCCATCACGTTTTTTTTTTTTTTTTATTTATATATTCTTTATTTTAAATTTTTCACCTTTTACATTGTCTTGAACTCAGTTTAGTATCAATACACACAATATAAACAGTTTTCTATTGCTGTGTTTCTTGCATTTCCAAGAACTGTTATTCCTTTCTATCCCACTTCATCCTATCGTATCGTCCCCTTACTCGTGTTCTCCCCTGGTTCAAAACATCACATCCCCCCCTCTGCACCATTGGAGCATTTTTTCCTTTCTACACATGTTGTGTTGATCCATGAGTGTGGCCGTTTTGATCTTTGGCCTTGTCCATCCGGGTTCCTGAGAGAGGCATCTGACTAGACCGGTCCCATCATTCAAGCTGGAGTGACCATCCTACAGAGCCATCCGCACAGAGCCCAGGGTCCGCTGTGACCACCATGCCTTATCCGACTTGTTGGTGGTACTATTAACATGCAAGTCCACCATAGCTAGTAAGAGTACCCATTCTCTTTATATGATATCTTGAAGATTGCTACAGACAAGCCATGATTATCTAAACCGGCATTACCTGTGAAGTGTTTTATCTTCCCATTGGGAAGCATACCCATGAACTTTTTCCCATTTGTTCACTGAACTTTTCACTGTTCACTGCACCTGGTCAGTGTTTCCATCCACCTGTTTGGTAACACCCATATGGACTCATTATTAGCATTGTCTTTATGCTGAGTGAATTCCCATTCACATTTTCCATAGTCCTTTCGCAAATTTTACTTTCATATGTCATGTGATTTTGGCAACACTTTCACTCAATCATCAGTTTAGCGCTGCACTTTTCGTTTTAGTTTACACTTGACTTTGTTTGTTTGTGTGCTGGCTGCTACATTGTATATTTCTCCTAGCTAGCGCAATTTTTTTCCCTACTTTTTCTACACGCTGGTAGAGACATACCCAAAAGACTTAAAGCTGTAATTACAGCGAAAGGTGGTTCTACAAAGTATTGACTTGGGGGCCTGGATACAAATGCACACCACATTTTTATTTGTAAAGAACATTTTGAAAACCATTTATCCTTTTCTTTCCACTTCACAATTGTGTGCTACTTTGTGTTGGTCTATCACATAAAATCCCAATAAAATACATGTACGTTTTTGGTTGCAACATGGCAAAATGTGGAAAATTTCAAGTGGTATGAATACTTTTGCAAGGCACTGTGCACATGTGTGTATATATCTCATATACACACACACACACACACACACACAAATCTGCATTGCAGGACAGTATTTTACACACATACAACATGTCAGAGAAAAGCTAGACTAATTTTCTGTGAATATGCACTTTTTTGTACTGTAAACTCTAAAAGTACAGGGCCAAATAACAGCTAGTATTTTTTTTACTTAGATCACTGAAAGATGCATTTGGATTGTATTATTGTATAAAACCTATTGCTATGTATAGTAGTCTCCTCTAAACATTCTATACATATACACACACACACACACACACGGCCAAACTATTCATAGGTTTATTGTCCAAACTAAAAGCTGCAGCACCATGCATTCTTTTGTCAAATGATCCCACGTTTTCTAGACGAGAGGAGGTGCCATTAAGAATTAATGGTACGCACATGTGTCTGCAGGTGGCAGTGCGCTTCCCCATGTCATGTAAACCAGCCCATAAGCCAGAGATGAACTTTGGTGTCCCCACAAACGCATCTCTAGCCAAACAGTCAGTGTTTTTTTTCCTACTCCAACATACTGCGGACTAGGGTGCAACGGATCAAAAAACTCACAGTTCAGATCGTTCCTGGGATCAGAGCCACGGATCAGATCATTTTCCGGATCACCACCACATATAGTCCCCACTGCAATGTCCATGTCATCTCCCCCACTGCAATGTCCACGTCTCCCTAGTCAGCGCCGCTCTAGGAAGCTCACCTAGGCCGCCGCCGGGTGTACCAAGATGGCCGCTGCTCCGGAGCTAGGCCGAAGCCGCGGCCTTTCCTATAGGCTTAATCCGCAGGTTTCACGTGGTGTGCCGATCCACGGACGTTGACCCATTCGGATCACAGATTAATGACGATCTGTTGCACCTCTACTGCAGACAGTCATTCCCGGCCCGCAGTCCACCTCTTTATGTGAGCTGTGGGATGGGGAAGCCTTCAGCTCGTTAACCACTTAACGCCCGCCGCACGCCTATTTACGTCCACAGAATGGCACGTACAGGCAGATGGGCGTATATATATACGTCCCCGCCTTCTAGCGGGTCGGGGGTCCGATCGGGACTCCCTCCGCTGCGGGTGGATTCCCGCGGGGAGCAATTCGGGACGACGGCGCGGCTATTCGTTTATAGCCGCCCCGTCGCGATCGCTCCCCGGAGCTGAAGAATGGGGAGAGCCGTATGTAACCACGGCTTCCCCGTGCTTCACTGTGGCAGCTGCATCGATCGAGTGATCCCTTTTATAGGGAGACTCGATCGATGACGTCAGTCCTACAGCCACACCCCCCTACAGTTGTAAACACACACTAGGTGAACCCTAACTCCTACAGCGCCCCCTGTGGTTAACTCCCAAACTGCAACTGTCATTTTCACAGTAAACAATGCAATTGAAATGCATTTTTTGCTGTGAAAATGACAATGGTCCCAAAAATGTGTCAAAATTGTCCGAAGTGTCCGCCATAATGTCGCAGTCACGAAAAAAAAAATCGCTGATCGCCGCCAATAGTAGTAAAAAAAAATAATTAATAAAAATGCAAAAAAACTATCCCCTATTTTGTAAACGCTATAAATTTTGCGCAAACCAATCGATAAACACTTATTGCGATTTTTTTTTAACCAAAAATAGGTAGAAGAATACGTATCGGCCTAAACTGAGGAAAAAAATAAATGTTATATATGTTTTTGGGGGGATATTTATTATAGCAAAAAATATTGCATTTTTTTCAAAATTGTCGCTCTATTTTTGTTTATAGCGCAAAAAATAAAAACCGCAGAGGTGATCAAATACCACCAAAATAAAGCTCTATTTGTGGGGAAAAAAAAGGACGCCAATTTTGTTTGGGAGCCACGTCGCACGACCGCGCAATTGTCTGTTATAGCGACGCAGTGCCGAATCGCAAAACCTGGCCTGGGCATTTAGCAACAAAATGGTCCGGGGCTTAAGTGGTTAAAGTATATATAAAATAAAAACTTAAAAAAAAGGAAGCACGAGTTCAGCAGAAGCCAAACTACTTAAAAGCCAAATGAGAAGTAATAGTGGTGTTCAGTATCAGACTTTCTATTTTTTTCTATCAGGTACAACATAAGCTTCACAGGAACCTGGGATTTGTATTCTGAATCTTTGCTAGGAGTTGCATCACATAAAACCATATCAAGAAAAGATGAATACCTTCCAGCCTCTGAATTTTTGCTTTAACACAGGCCACGGTTTCAAAGGGTGAGACTCTGAGCTCAAAGCAGGTTCCTGTCAAAGTTTCAATGAAGAGTTCCATTGTGAAAGGTCCCTTGCAGAGCAGCGATCCATCTTTATCTTCATTAAAAAAGGGAGGTTCCTTTTTGTGTGTCATTGCATAGTTTATAAAACGTGGAATGAGCAGACTTAAAATTAGGAAACCTCAGGCCCGAGGAGTAACGGCTTGTTATAGATGTTCATCGTTAAATATTCAAACCTAAAACATATAAAAAAGGAAGTGTTAGACAGAAGGTAGTATATGGGCTTGACATATTATAGTCAGAGACATCAAAGACCACATTTTCTCTACTCACAGGTAGATGAACGAGGACATTTGGGAGCTCTTACTTATTTTATTACAGGTACTTACGTTAAATAGCGCCATACTTTTACACAGCGCTTTACATATATATTGTACATTCACATCAGTCCCTGCCCTCAGGAGCTTACAGTCTAAAGTCACTGACTCTCATTTATACATACACATACTAGGAAAGATTTAGACAAAAGCCAATTAACCTACTAGCTTGTCTTTGGAGTGTGGGAGGAAACCGGAGTACCTGAAAGAAACCCACGTAGGCACAGGAAGAACGTGCAGCCTCCAGACAGGTGGCGCCATGGTGGTTGGTATTCAAACTGACGACCCTAGTGCTACTACACTGTACTTTATAATCATGTTTAGGCCTTGCACCTTCTGACTACATTGCAGCAAATGTAGTGCCTGTGTAAACATTAGGTTCACTACCTGGAAAGATCAAAGCAAAATACAACACAAGCAAAGCCAAGGTTGAGCGTGCTAAACAATCCCCGACTGAAGAACATTAAGCTCTTTTTTTGGATCACCTTGATAGTGATGGACACTGGCTCTCTTCAGATGTCTATTAATGGACCTTGGTGGTGATGGATATTAGGCTCTCTTTGAAAGTCCAATAATGGACTTTGATGATGATAGACATTAAGCTGTCTTTGAATGCCCATTAATAAACCTTGAGGGTGATAGACATTAGAGTCTCTTTGAATGCCCATTAATGGGCCTTGATAGTGATGGACATACGGCTCTCTTTGGATGCCCAATAATAGAAAGACATTAATATATCTTCGGATATCCTTTATCAGACCCCATTAGCGATGACTGTTGGATTCTTTCTGGATGCCCATTATACCACCTTGAGCCCCCATCTACCCTTAGCCAAAAAAAGCTTGCACTTACTTTTCTCAATTGTGACTCTAGGAAGAGAGATGGTACAATATGGTTCCACCCAATCAGATAAATAAACAGGAATGCTGGTTTGGGAAAATCCAGGGAAATGGGTAGGGGGGGGGGGTTTGGGGGTGTACATACAGTATTAGGCTTCCGGGTACTCGCTCCCGCGGGAGTGGGTGTTCCTGTGTAGTGCCACAATGTCATCTGGGACTTCGCCCATATGATTGACGTGCCTGAGAAAAAATCCTCCCGGCGGATTAGGCGCCTCATGACTTTCCGAAAGTAGCCGAACCGCGAGTCAGCTCTATACGGTGCCTGCGCACCGACTAGGAGCCGTGTAGAGCTGACTGCGCAGGCGCCGTATAGAGCCAACTCGCGGTTCGGCTACTTTCGGAAAGTCGTGACACGCCTTATCCGCCGGGGGGAGTTTTTCTCAGGCACGTCAATCATATGGGCGAAGTCCCAGATGACATTGCGGCACTGCACAGGAACAAACCACTCCCGCGGAAGCAAGTACCTGGAAGCCGGGAGGAAAATACTGTATGTACACCCCCCCCAAAAAAAAACAGCATACTGTACATGTTTGAGGTATACTGAATGTAATGTTATATACTTGTTTTCTGGGGTGAACCTACGCTTTAATTGGCTTCTGCCTAAAATTGGCCCTAGTATAGGGAGCCTTAGATTGTAAGCTCCTTGAGGGTAGGGACTGATGTGAATGTACAATGTATATGTAAAGCGCTACGTAAATTGACGGCGCTATATAAGTACCTAAATAATAATAATAGGGCTGTTACTGATTAACATTTTTGTGTTCGATTAATCTTTTTAATCGTTTAATCGACTAATTTCGATTAATTATAAACACACATACAGATCCAACTACTTTTAGCTGATCTCCTTGCAGGCCGATTCCCAGTGCAGCTACCAACCACTGGAAAAATGGATAGCAGGATACAAAAAACACACAAAAGGCAGCGGTCGACAGGAATAGCATTTAAAACTTTTATAGTCTTCAAGTAGGTAACAAAATAAATATTGCACTGGAGATAAAATCGATGTAGCTACATAAACTGTAAAAATTGTGCGAGTAATACCAAACGGTAGCAAAAGCAGTCATAAAAACATGTAGCCAAGTATGATACTGGTATAAAAATGTGTACAACAATACCACTGCTGAATCCAGATGAGGAGGGGTTAACATCAGTCCGTCGGCATGTAGATGTCCCGTGAAGGGAACTATCACAACTCCCAGTGGATGGCTGTAGAATCCCAGGTTTATATAGAGGGAAGTGTGGCAGATAGTAAGGTCCCGCCAGCATGCAAATATGAAGGCACAGCAAAGGAGCCCTTCAGATGGACACAGCAAGCCCAGCCGGTGTCCGTGACGTCACCGGATCTCCGACGGGACTCCCTGAAGCCGGCGGAGAGGCGAGTACCAATCAAAAGAATTTTGATCGATCAAAAAAAATTAACGATTAATCGAGGAATTAATGGTTAATTTCCACAGCCCTAAATAATAATAATACTCCCTGTACGCTAGCAGACCCACACATGTCCAATACTGCAAAGTAGGAGAATTTCTGTTGGTTTGTAAGGGGAACAGAGCTAGTTACACTCTCACAGTGCATTTTGCACTTTCTCCCTGTCAATATACATAAGGCAGACAGATCTTCATTCAAAGAGAATGGAGAGTCTCTTACATCAAAGACGTCAAAGGAAGGCAAAAAAATAAATAAAAATATTCGGTGCTCAAACCTTGATCCGATGCCTTTGTACAAACTAGGGTTGTCCCGATACCACTTTTTTAGGACCGAGTACAAGTACCGATACTTTTTTTCATGTAGTCGCCGATACCGAATACCGATACTTTTTTTAAATGTCATGTGACAGTTTTCAAACCACAATACAGACTAAGGATATTTTCTTTAGAATTATGAAGAACTCTAACTCAAGACATTATAAAAGAATAAAAATGAGTAAAAATGAATAAAAATGTTTTATTTGCTTGTCACGCAGTAGTAAAAAACTCAAAGAATTTTCATAGAACATGTTGATAAATACAAAAAAAGTATTCTATTTAGGTATCGGGAGCATTTGCGCGAGTACGAGTACTCCCGCAAATACTCGGTATCGGTCCCGATACCGATACTAGTATCGGTATCTGGACAACCCTAGTACAAACAATTAAAATGTTCACATCACCATAAATGAACAGATCTTTAAACCAATACAACAAAACGCTCCATGAGATGGCAAACGTCCAATCGCCAGCAGGGACTGAAACAATAGAATGCAACGTACGGTTATTCATATAAATTTCCTGGCAGACAGTTACAAGTCTTATCAGCTACACAAGGGCAGGAACATTTCCAAAATGTGTCCAAGACAGGCCGTAGATGATGCGACCAATGGTCGCAGGAAAAAAAAACGATTCAATACAGTCAGTGTTAGCTGGCAGTGGCACTGACGGATAGCTGGTACTGATGGATGGGCACTGACAGATGGCTGGCACTGAAATAAAAGACATGAAAAGGAACCTAAACTATTTTTCTATGCTGCCTGTAATGCCCATCTTTCTACACCCTGCACTCGGCCACATAAAAGCAGCAGCGGACATCTTGTTACACCCAGCCCGAACTATATGGGCTGGGTGTAACAAGATGTCTGCTGCTGGCTTAATGTGGCCGAGTGCAGGGTGTACCAAGATGGGCGTTGGGACTCGGATTGGTTAAAGCACTGAGGGTGTACAACGGCAACACGGAGCATCACTTCAGTTACCGAATGTGACGACTCCGGTCACCGATGGATGATGCGGCTGCCCCCTTTCCCCCCCGCCAGCTTACCTGCTTGAGGACTCACTCTCCGCTCGCTGACTCTCCGCTCGCTGACTTCCTGTTGCATGCCGCCTCTCTCTCCCATCACAGGTATCGTGTGAAGCATCGGGAGCATTTGCGCAAGTACAAGTACTCGCGCAAATGCTCGGTATCGGTCCTGATACTAGTATCGGGACAACCCTAGTCAGTGTTAATGGGGGAATGCCTCCTGCAGAGCTATCGTGTTCTCCTGAAGGGGAAGGGTGCGAGGAGCCATCCCTGCCATGAGAACATGGCGTTTATTGCTAGTGGCTATAGCCCCTGGTAATAAATTGCATGTAAAAATCCAACATGTTGGTTGTACTGATGTATTGACTTGGGTAAAGTCAACCTACCCATACATGGTTTGAATCTTGGTCAGTCCCTGCTGAACCAGCTACTGTTAGAACCATGTCCAGCCTTGTTCAGTCTCCTCTCACTTAACGACCAGGTTATGTTCCAACAACCAGGTCGTTAATTGAATTGGTCATTAAACGAGGAGCCACAAGTAATCAATATTGTAAACATAATTACTGTACTGTATTGTGAAAAAAGGTCTAAACACAATAACTCCAACTCAATAACGTTGTTTTAATTTGCATAAGTACAGAACACAAACGAAAATATGGTACTGTACAATACAATGAGGTACAGCGTGTTGTTCTGGTGGGGAGAGCTAGTCGTAAGTCCGAGCGGTCGTTAAACGAGGAGCATCTGTACACACAATGCGATTATAGGACGAATGATCGTCTGTTTTTTGTATGCTAATCTCATATTGAAAACGACCAAAAAATAAAATACAATACAGATACATTACATAATTCCGAATTTTCCACTTCAGCTCCGGAAGGTTTACCTCCTTCAGGTCCAGGCCATTTTTTACGATACAGCATTGCGTTACTTTATCTGACAAATTGCGTGGTCGTGAAACGCTGTACCCAAATAACATTTGTGTCCCCCCCCCCCACAAATAGAGCTTTCTTTTGGTGGTATTTGATCACCTCTGTGGTTTTTATTTTTTGCGCTATATACAAAAAAAGAGCGACAATTTTGAAAAAAAAAGATCAATATTTCTTACTTAAGAACCCTTTCACACGGGTGCGTTTTTGCGGTAAAAATACCGCTATTAAAACGCTCATAAAACACTCCAAAAACGCCCCTCTCCATTGTAATGAATTTCCAGTGTGAAAGTGCTCTTATGCTGTAAAACATTCCCAAGGTAAAAAAAAAAACACAAATTTCTTCATCAATTTAGGACAATTTGTATCCTGCTACATGTTTTTGGTAAAAAAAAAAAAAAAAAAAAAATACAAAAAAAAATATCTAAAAAAAATCCCAAGAAGCATATATTGATTGGTTTGTGCAAAAGTTATAGCGGTTACAAACTGTGGTATATTGTTATTTTTACTAGTAATGGCGGTGATCAGCGTCTTATAGCAGGACTGCGATATTGTGGTGAACAATATCGGACACCTGACATTTTTGACACTTTTTGGGGACCATTGACACTTATAAAGTGATCAGTGCTAAAAAAAAAATATACAGTATTGCTGTACTAATAACACTGGCAGGGGAGGGGTTAACATCAGAGCAGATCAAAGGGTTAACTGTGTTCCCTGGGAGTGATTATCAACTGTGGGGGGTGCTTTGACTGGGAGAATGTAAAGATCCGTGTTCCTTTTAAGCAGAAACACAGGATCAGTACATTCCTCTGTAATAACTTTTATGAATTGTAAGTGTTGTCTCATGTGTACCAGTAAAGCACACACTGTATATGCAGTAAATCACGCTTGTTATACTGTGGAACCTAAGGAGTTAATCCTCTGCATTGTGTAAAAAGGCTGTTTGATTCTGTCTTCTCTGATCTTCCCCTTCTTCCACAGTCCCCAAACCATCTCCTGATATAACAGAGGCTTGGGGACATGATGCACATGCTCAGTTTGGTGTGTATTGCTAGAAGTTTTTTTTCCATGGAAGGGTGTATGTGATCAGCACAGGGCCAATCAGCGTGGTCCAGAGAGAGAGGGTCAGGCAGCCTCATAGGACAGTCAGAATAGAATGAAAACTCCTACAACCTTTAACCAGACACTTCGTCGGACACCATTTTTTTTTTTTTTTTAAGTCAGTGGTGTGTGAACAAACTCAAACTCCAAAAAATAAAAGAGAGTGTACACCAAATAAGTAAAACACAAAACTTGCACAGGGTGTACAGGGGGGGGGGGGGGAGTTAGGCTCTAGATGGGGACTGGGGTACTTCATATGGTCCATCTGGCCAAAACCGACCCTGTTCGTTGGGAGGTCTGCCAAAACAGACCCACCCAAGTACTAGGTGGGGCTTCCCCTGAAAAGGGAGACCCCATGGGAGAGGGCAAACCAAGCCAAAGGGCCATGTGCAATGTGCATCCCCTCCTAAGACTTGGTTGGACACCAGTGTAACAACATAGGAGAGCAGCTGGGACACAGCGCTGTCAGGGGACCTACCCTAGCAGGATCATCTAGGTGAGAATGACATTTGGTCCTGATGCATGTGTGCCACCAGGTTCCATGCGCATGCAGATTGCTTTCAGGCCTAGCAGAGGACCATCTGGGCACACATGCATGAAGATGCCACCGGCATGGATGTCCCAGATCTCAGGTTTGTCTGTGCATGCGCAAATTTGCCCGAGGTATCTGCCAGGTGCTGGCGGCTGGATAGAGCCCTACACCAGTGATGGCTTTTCAAAGATGGTGGCATCATAGGGTGGCGGGGTCATCATTACAGGTACTGAAGTGATCGGGCTTACACATGCTTTAGGGTCCATTTATTGGATTCTGATTGGCACCAGAACGCACCAAGGTAACATTTTGGAATGTGTCACATATCCGACTCGTCCTATTTTATTAGAGCCCATTACCTTCAATGCAAACAAATGTAAATGTGCCCTAATGTGTGCCAGCCATTCCAGAGACCTGTCACTCATTCACAATGGAGATCCCACTGCCAAGGAGGACCATGATGGTGGGAGAAGGTCCTGATATATGGATGTCATTGTGGGGGATGGTATAGGTAGGTGTCACCCTCCTCCTCTATAATGGGGTGCTGTGATCACACAGGGATATGGGTACAGGGATGGTAGTGTTAGGGGAGGTCACGACCTACCTCTGCATGTCTTTCTGCAGATCACCCAGCGGGGGGCACCACACACACCGCCTACATCGCTCTCCCGACACTGCCGGCTGCTACCACCACTCGCTCATCGCCCCCCGATTGTTAACAGTCAGTTTACCCCACTCCGACTTCCCCTGCCCCAGCGACTGACCCGGAGCTCCGCCTTCTCGCCCCGCCTCTCCTTTGTGACGATCAGGATTGACAGACAGACCGACCATTCACCGCGGACAGCGAGGGCTTTCCTCTTCTCGCCTCAGCGGCGGCCAATAGGAGAGGTGGGTGGAGTCAGGCAGACAGTGCACTGGGCTGTGGCCAGAAAGGAGGCGTGTTAGTGGGGGGGTCTGTTGTTGTTACGGCACGACGCGGTGGCCTTAGTAACTTCGCTCACGTGACTTCTCTAAGGAGAGGGCGGTGAGTGTTCCCAGTGTCATATTCTGCTGCCTCTCGCAGAATGCTGCGGAAGTCACGTGGCGCACAACTGCGTATGCGCAATGCGTTCCAAGCGCAAGTGCGATGCGTTCCACAGGATTTACGACACTACCCTTCAGTGAACCCATCACAATTTGTCACGGAAGTGACATTTTACCATACACGGAGCGGGGGAGGGGTGTGGGAGAGAGACACATTCAGAGCGAGTCAGCGAGAGAGAAAAAGAGATACATTCAGAGCGAGAGAGGGATACAGATATAGATATACTGAGAGAGAACCGGGGCTCAGGGAGGGGATTACCTCCCCTATGTGCATTACTTCCCTTATATAAAATATATGTACACAATCTCTCTCTCACTCTGAATGTCTCTCTCCCCCCGCTCCGTGTATGGTAATACGTCACTTTCGCGACAAATTGTGATGGTTCACTGAAGGGTAGTGTCGTAAATCCTGTGGAACGCATTGCATTTGCCGTTGGAGCGCATGCGCAGTTGTGCGCCACGTGACTTCCGCAGCATTCTGCGTTAGGGAGCAGAATATGACAACACTCCGGTGTCTCGTCACATTCAGCTCCCCGTGCTCCGTAAGTGACGTTCCATCGCCGCCATCTTGCTACACCCCGCACTCCTGCACAGTAATGATAGAGTGAGAAGGGGGCAAGCGGACATCTTGTTACACCCATCGGAGTTTTACATTTCACATTAATTTTCATCACAAAACAGAGCTTATATGCTCAAATACAGTATTTGGAAATCCGACGGACTGTTTATATGTTACATTTTTAAAAGCAGCAGCAAACCTGCTGACCTTACATGGTTGCTAATGTGACACAACACCTCTGATTTTCACATTTAACATGTAAACAGTCCGTCGGATTTCCAAATACTGTATTTGAGCATATAAGCTCCGTTTTGTGTTGAAAATAACTGTGAAATCTTAAACTCCGATGGGTGTAACAAGATGTCCGCTTGCCCCCTTCTCACTCTATCATTACTGTGCAGGAGTGCGGGGTGTAGCAAGATGGCGGCGACAGAACGTCACTTCCGGATCAATCTGTGATGGGGAGCCGAATGTGACGAAACACTGGGTCACGTCACGTGACTGGTAAGGACAGCCGGGAAATTCCAGAGGTGTCTTATGTCAGCGTAGTGCTGCGTGCTAGGCTTGTAGGCCAATTAGGAGATTTTTACAGTTAGTAATGCTGTTCCCCCCGGAATATTATTGTACAGGCAATGCGTCACCTGGGTAACTGCAGAACAATGGGAAAGCCAAAGCTGCGCATGCTCGCTGGGAAAATAGTTGCTTGTTGACGGTTATTATTTGCCTATTGCTCTGTATACACTACAGTATACGCAGGGCCGTCTTTAAGGCAGGGCAAAAGGGGGAAGCTGCCCTGGGCCCTGTCATTGTTGTGGGGCTCAAACCAGCTGCCTAATACTTGCCAACTATCCCAGTTTAAAGCGGAGGTTCACCCTAAAAAACAACTTTCTACCATGCCATCCAGCATACTAGCGTGAGCTACAGTATGCCTTTATTTATTTTTTTTTGCGCTGTACTCACAGTTTAATCCATTAGTTTTGTTTCAGACTCCTGCGGGGAGTAGGCGTTCCTATGAAAAGGGGAACATGATTGACGGCCGGCTATGGCGCGTCACGCTTCCCGAAAATAGCCGGAGTAGGACTCGGCTCTTCACGGCGCCTGCGCACAGACTAGGAGCTGACTGCGCAGGCGCCGTGAAGAGCCAAGTCCTATTTCGGCTATTTTCGGGAAGCGTGACGCGCCATAGCCGGCCGTCAATCATGTTCCCCTCTTCATAAGAATGCCTACTCCCCGCGGGAGTCTGAAACATAACTAATGGATTAAACTGTGAGTACAGCGAAAAAATAAAAAAATAAAGGCATACTGTAGCTGACGCTAGTATGCTGGATGGCATGATAGACAAAGACATTTTTTAGGGTGAACCCCTGCTTTAAATTCCCTTGTCCCTTGAAGTTTTAGTCCTGTGCTGTGTCCTGATATCTCAGTGTGAAGTGCTGCTAATAATGCTGCCCAGCTCTGCCCTATTGTTGTGTACAGATGACTCACCTTCAGACCCTGTGTTTACATGTAAATAACCATTATTCATATGTTAATAACAGGAGCATTCTTATGTAAATGGAGGCAGCATTCATATGTAAATAGCTGCGACCGGGGGCATATATATGTAAATAAAGGCAGCATTCATATGTATATCATGCCCCTCTGCAGTGAAGAGATGATGTGATGTAACCTCTAGCAACCAAGTGAGCATTATTACTGTACAGTAATCTCTAGCAACCAATCAACAAGAAGAAATCATGTGCTGTAACCTCTAGCATATAATCAGTGAGCCGTAATGTGTGCTGTAACCTCTAGCAACCAGTCAGTAAGTGCTAATGATACACTGTAACCTCTGGCAACCAATCGCAATCACTGCCTGATCTGATACAGTAAACTGATTTTAAGTTTAGCGAATATTTATTGTATGTCTCAGAGCAGATGGAGAGCAAAATTGCATGGGGGGGGGGGGGGTTTGGCCCAATAAAATGTTTTCCCAGGGTCCAAGCAACATTAAAGATGGCCCTGAGTATACAGAATCCGTAGAAATGAACGGGATGCCCCCACTACCGCCAATGGAACGGCAGAAGCACACTCTAAGACTAGGAGAGAGCTTCGAGGAGAAGCCGCGCTCCTCCTTCCACAGAGTACAATGTGAGTACCCGGGAGTGACTTGCTCAGCTTAGACCAATCCCAGGGTTTGTTTACTGATTGACGTCATGTGTTCTTCTAATGTCCAAACATGACAGGGAGCCAAGCTTAGACTTCCTGTTGTATCCATAGATGACAATGGGCCGGTGTCCTATCATTATGGGTCCCCTAGCAGATAGTGCCCGGGTTGGACTGCGCATGTGCAATCAGAGATCATGGAAATCTCAGAGACTGAACATCCACGCTCACTCAATACAGCAAGGGGATGCTTTTATCAAAGGGGCGGATATGATTATAAGAGGCTGCGCTTTTTCTGATATTGTTTTTTTAAGTCTGCCAGCCAGGAAGGCTTCCTGCTGGCAGAACACAATAGCGCTGCAAGAGACTTTCCCCCATCAACACTGTGTTGATGGGAGAATCGAACGATTATTTTAATATTTGTTTCCACCTGTGAAGGAAAGCAAGAAAAATTGCATTATCTATGGGCTGCCAAAGGCCTCATTCACACTAGGCGGACTCGGTTCCTACGGAGTCCGCCTGCTCCCGCCAGCTCAGCGGGAGATCAGTCCGCAGATCTCCACTGAGCCGACGGATGACAAGCTCCTCTCTGCTCACTGAGCGGGGAGGGGCTTGTTGGGCACCACTGTCTCCTATGGAGCGATCTGATGAAAACGGACAGAATGTCTGTTTTCATCAGATCTTACCCAATCCGATCTGCATGGACGGATGGGGACCAGGCCCCCATACGTCTGTTGTTAGTGGATCGGATAGGGTCGGATGTCAGCGGAAAGGGATGCATGGAGCGGCCGTTCAGGTCCGTGACAGGCGGAACCGAACGGCCCGTCGTGTGAATGGGGCCTAACTTGTCAAACTGTATCATGTTGAGGACACTGCTCTCGACAGCCTGTAGGAACAAAGCACTTAGGGCTCTTTCACCCCTAAAGACCATTCAGGTCCGCCTGTCAGTTTTTCAGGCGGACCTGAACCGATGCTCATTGTATTCCTATGGCGCGAAGGATGTCAGGGGTGACATGTCCGCTGAGATCCGATCTGCTCCGCGAAACCCAAACGGATGGAAACCCCATCATCCATCCGTCTATCGGATTGGGTAAAAATGGACAGACGGATCCATTTTCATCCGATTCCCCCCATAGAGGAGTGTGGAGATCTGACAGGACCTGCAGGGCTGGACTGGGACAAAAATTTGGTCCTGGACTTTATCCAGACCGGCCCACTTTATTTCAATAAAATGCTGCCCCCCCCAAAAAATCACGCCCACCAAAAGGCCCCTACATCCATTATTGTATATCAGGGATATGCAATTAGCGGACCTCCAGCTGTTGCAAAACTACAAGTCCCATCATGCCTCTGGGTGCCATGCTTGTGGCTGTCTGTGTCTTGCTATGCCTCATGGGAATTGTAGTTCTGCAACAGCTGGAGGTCCGCTAATTGCATATCCCTGCCCTAGGCACAACTGCTATCTAAACGTGTCCAACAGTGTGCCCCCCTTGGGATGAGAGAGAGAGAAAGAGATTTGAGCTCCAGCCCTCTCTCTGTATAACTTTTGCGTGTTCTGGATGATGTTTTTATAGTATTAGAGCGACACCACCTTTCTCACTGCCAATCTCTTATGAAAGTCAGCTATGTTTAAATAATTACCAATAGTTATAATATAGAAAGACTAGCAAACTTATCTCCAGAGTAGAGATTCTGGCTAAAATGAGAATCACTATTTTTTTTTTTTTTTGCTTGAAGAGAGATCACGATTCTCGCGGCGTAACATCATCTTTCACATTAAACAAAAAAAATTGGGCTAATTTTACTGTTTCGTTTTTTTTTTTTTATATTCATTGAAGTGTATTTTTTTCCCAAAGAATTGCATTTGAAAGACCACTGTGCAAATACAGTGTGACATAAAATATTGCAACAATCGCAATTTTATTCCCTAGGGTCTCTGCTAAAAAAAATATATATAATGTTTGGGGGTTCCAAGTAATTTTCTAGCAAATAAATACTGATTTTAACTTTGTAAGAAATACCGGTCAGAAAAAGGGTTATACTTTAAAGCAGGGGTTCACCCTTAGAGGGCACTTTTCCCCCTTAGATTCCTGCTCGTTATTACTAGGGGAATCGGCTATTTATTTTAAAATATGTGCAGTACTTACCCGTTTACGAGATGCATCCTCTCCGTCGCTTCCGGGTATGGGCTTCGGGAATGGGCGTTCCTTCTTGATTGACAGTCTTCCGAGAGGCTTCCGACGGTCGCATCCATCGCGTCACGATTTTCCGAAAGAAGCCGAACGTCGGTGCGCAGGCGCAGTATAGAGCCGCACCGACGTTCGGCTTCTTTCGGCTACGAGTGACGCGACGGATGCGACCGTCGGAAGCCTCTCGGAAGGCTGTCACTCAAGAAGGAACGCCCGCTCCCGAAGACCCATACCCGGAAGCGACGGAAGAAGATTCAGCTCGAAAACGGGTAAGTACTGCTCATATTTTAATACAAATAGCCGATTCCCCTAGACCGAACGAGCAGGAAGCTAAGGGGATAAACATTTTTTTTTTACAAATGGGTGAACTCCCGCTTTAAGTGGTTAAACTTCCTGCATTTACATACTGAAGTTCTATCCCTTTGATCGAAGTGCGAAGAGTTACAATGTTTCTACTTAACTAGTAGCACAGACAATGTTGGTAAAAACTTGGCAGACTGCCAAAGTGAGCAGAGAACTCTCTATACTTGTTATATGAAAGAATCAGGAAACTCTGCAATAGATCGTCGGGGGGGGGGTTGAGATTGCAATTTTTTTTAACGATTAATTGTGCAGCTTTACTCCAGAGTAATTTCTTATATGAAATGTGTGTTTGCCTGTCATAGAACTTAGAGCCAGAGCCGCGCTCAATAGGATTGAACATCTGAGCAGCAGCAGTGAATCCAGTTCGTCTGATACAGAACGCTCCTCGGGGAGTGATGATCGTTCCAGCAGTGGAGCACAAGATGACACACACATACATACAGATACACATCTCCTTCTCAGCAGTATGGCAATCAAACATCTGTCTCCAATAGTACCAACAGAGCCCAGCGATTCAACCAGCTTATGGACACTCTCCGTAAGTAAAGCCTTCTGCTTTTGATAGTATCACATAATTTGTGATTAATTATGTTGTACAGTGCACCGCTAATAAATATAGCTACGTGAGGCACAAACCAGTTTTTCAGCAATAAGTACTTTTTCTGAAAATCAGGTAGCCTTTGTGTTAATGATCTGCAGGGTTTGGCAGAGGATTATGTCAATTAGGGGCACAAATATGATTGCGTATTCAGGTGTGCCAATGTGCGCAGTAAAGCAGGGTTTGACAAATTTGCTTGGAATCTAGGAGCCAGCTAAAAAAGTTAGGAGCCAGAAAACGCGCCCGTCCCGCATACCCGAGTAGCGCCCGCATATTTAAACGGTATTTGAACCACACATGTGAGGTATCGCCGCGATTGGTAGAGCGAGAGCAATAATTCTAGCCCTAGACCTCCCCTGTAACTCAAAACATGCAACCTATAGAATTTTATAAACTTCGCCTATGAAGATTTTTAAAGGTTAAAGTTCGCTATTCCACGAGCAAACGCAATTTTGAAGCGTGACATGTTGGGTATCAATTTACTCTGCATAACATTATCTTTCACAATATAAAAAAAATTGGGCTAACTTTACTGTTGTCTTATTCTTTTAATAAAAAAAAAAAAGTGTATTTTGTCCCTAAAAAAAGTGCGATTGTAAGACCACTGCGCAAATACGGTGTGACAGAAAGTATTGCAACGACCGCCATTTTATTCTCTAGGGTGTTAGAATAAAAATATATATATAATGTTTGAGGGCTCTAATTAGAGGGAAGGAGATGGCAGTGAAAACACTGGGGAAGCTCCATTAGAATTGCTGGTTTACTTGTCATGCCAACGGCCACCACAAATGGCACCAGATCACAGAAGGCAGTTTAGGCCTGCAGAAGGCCGCAAAGCCGCAGCCTCAATTACTGGCCGGAGGGTGCAAGGAGACACAGGATGGGGTATCCCGTGTCTCCGTGCGCCCCTGCCGCACAAGCGCGTCGGGCCGTGCCGGCTGGTAATTGAGGCCACGGCTTCCTGCAGGCCTAAGTTTCGCCAGCGCCAGGTCACTAATTCTAGTCGCAATTGCGACAGGGCGCCCGGATATTGTCGAACTCTACAGTAAATGATCATTCAAAATAGACTTGTTGGGTTCAAATAAAGTTACTCTCATTGTGAAAAACAAAATCAAATTTGTAGTAAGATTAGTAGGATAAGTATTGAGATTAAGGGCCTGTTCACACCAGGAGGTACGGCTGATCACGTACATCTTTCTGCATATTCCCAGGTTACGTTTTCAGGCAGCCTGAAACGCCTGAACACTTACCCCCCTAGTACTAACCTGATCTTGATCTAGTGATGTGCACAAGAGCAGCTGCTGACGTGGCTCTCTGACTACTCATTGGCTCAGACAGCAGCAGGAGCCATTGACTCTCCCTGCTGTCAATCGCAGCCAGTGGTAAGGGAGGGGGGCGGGGCCAAGCCCTGCTCTGTGTGTCTTATGGACACAAAGCGGGGCTCAGGATCGAGCATGCACGAGTGCCCTTATAGCAAGCGGCTTGCTATGGCGGCACTCGGCAGGGAGGAGGAGCCCAGAGCATCAGCAGGGGACACGGGAAGAGGAGGATATGGACTGCTCTGTACATACCATTGCACAGAGCAGGGAAATCTAAAATGTAGTGATATTTTTTTTATGGAGCTTTGAAGAACTTTACCCACAAACAGTGTGATATCAAAAACACATTCTGACATCCAGCACCTTAACCCTTTGCCTGCTAATGGCATGTTCTCCTCCAGTAGGTCATGGGCTCCCCTGCCCAAAGAGCCCACAATAAAAGATGACAGGATGGTGAATGAGGGAAGATCAAGAAACATCCGTTTCTCAAATCTCTCCCCAGTAAATGAACCCAGAAGTTCTCTGCTCAAATGATATCGAAGGTACTCTGTATGCATTCAGGCCATGATAAAAGCATTTGTCATTTGATGTCTCTTTTCTTCAACTGCATTAGGAAATTACCCTCAGCTAAGTGAATCATGAAGTGACAGTGATGACTAAAGAAGACACTTTAATCCTGTATACATTTCATCTCATCTGCAGAGAAATGTCCTCATTCACACTGAAGTACTACATTGAGTAAACAATATCAAATTTTGTTAATAAAAGAATGGACACTGAAGAAGACCTGTTCAAAAAGCTATTGTGTGTGGAGTTTTAGTATTGGAGAACCTCTTTCCACCATGTTGGAGAGCTCTTGGACTGGAGCCATGTAGCAGACATTGTTAAAGCGGGAGTTCAACCAAAAAAAATGTTTTAACATTAGATTCAGCCGAGTTGTCAGAATGACAAATCGGCTGTTTTATTTTTATTTTATCCCCATACATACTGTAATTTCACCGCCGCTTCCGGGTATGTCTTCTGCGGGACTGGGCGTTCCTAATTGATTGACAGGCTTCCGACCGTCGCATACAGCGCATCACGAGTTGCCGAAAGAAGCCGGACTGCGAGTCGGCTCTATACAGCGCCTGCGCACCGATGCTCGGCTTCTTTCGGCAACTCGTGACACGCAGTATGCGACGGTCGGAAGCCTGTCAATCAATTAGGAACGCCTAGTCCCGCAGAAGACATACCTGGAAGCGGCAGTGAAAATACGGTATGTACGGGGATAAAATAAAAAAAAAACAGCCGATTGTCATTCTGAAAACTCGGCTGAATCTAATGTTAAATTTTTTTTTTTTTCGATGAACCCCCGCTTTAACTGTTAGTCTAAACTGCTATTTCATTTTAAATGCCACCGCAAATGCCACTGCAGTCTTCATAATATTTGGGGAAATTAGAAGTCTGTTTTCCCCAGTCGCCTTCCAGGACAGCCCTTGATGGTGTCCCTCCAATCGACACAGGAAACACATTGCCACAGTTCAAAAGGCGGTCCCTCAGGTCCCTGGTCAGTCATTTGCGTTTCCTCCGTCGGAGGAACATGTTGCTGAGGAACCAGAAGGGACTTCATACTTCATATCTGCCTGAAGAGAGACCACACAGGGGGACTGGGTCCTATCCGTCGGCTCTAATAGAAGGTAAGTTTTCTTTTAGGGCTCGGGTACCGTCCAGCTATAAAAAGGAGCAGACCCGCTTCCCCCTCCTTCCAGTGCCGAGTTGTAGCAGTACAACGCAGGTTCCCCCCCAGGAACTGTATAGTGGATTTGTCCATTTGAGCTCCTTGCAGCGCAGTGGGGGCCAGAGACGTTGTTTGACTGAAAATGCCACTTCCTTAAAGGAATTTTTTTTAAATGACTGTTTAACAGGGTATAGAGACATAATAGTTAACGGATTCCTTGTAAAAATGATTAAAAATAGATACAAATCAATCATATAATGTGCCTGTAGTTTCTAGTTTTGTTTTTGCATGTTGTTTCCTGCTTCTGTGATGTACAGAGCCACAGAGCCAATACAGGGCAGTGATGGTTTGGAAAACGATACTGATTGGTGCTGTGGGGTTTTAGACACACAGTAATCACACCTCCTTGATTAGTGACCACAGAGAGGAAGCTCCCAGTACTGTGGTTATCAGGAAACAGACAACCAGGAAGTGTGGAGATCAAAGAAGAATTACAGCAACTTGAGAGCAAAAATGAACAATGAGGACATGAAAACAGCACTGCATTAAGGTAAAGGACGCTATTAAGATAAAAAAAATCCTTTACAAACCCTTTAATTGATGATTATTTACATCCACATGTTGTTGCTTTATCCTCTTATGTCAGAGACACTATAGATCCGCGGTAGATTATTGAGGGTATTACACTCCCCCCAGATACCTGGCTTGTAGCCTTGGATATTGAGGGATTATATAATGCCATTCCTCATAGCAAAGGGATTAATGTTGTAAAAAGTCATCTACAGGAGAGAGGACGAGATTCTGCTAACTACAATTCTTTTGTTATTGACTTGCTCAGGTTTATACTTACTCATAATGTTTTTATGTTTGGACTCTCCCACTACCCCCAGGTGCAGGGGGTTGCAATGGGGACAAGATGTACCCCATCGTATGCTAACCTGTACCTGGGGGGGGTGGGAGAGGAACCTTTTTGCTCACGAAGACCCGTTACCGTATTTAGACAAGATTATATCTTGGTATAGGTACATTGATGATGTACTTTTGTTTTGGTCGGGCAGTAAGGATGAACTTGAGCAATTCATGAATATTATTTCTGTTAATGAATTTAAATTTGAAGTTCACTATGGCCTGCAGTCTGACAGAGATAATTTTTTTCCCGCCAAAAACCAAGCATCAAAACTGACAAAGAATAATCGCACAATATTTCATGGAACATCATAAAATGAGGCGGATAGTGAACAAATTCTGGCCCTTACTGTCAGCTGACCCAATTGTCAACAAACATGTCGGACAGAAACCCCAAATTACCTACAGACGGGCACCCTCTCAAGGAGAGTTTTGCCCATAGCCATTTTGAACTCTTTAGCCGTGATATATGTTTGAACACAGGAACCTTTTCCTGCGGTTACTGTGATGTCTGCCCCTTTAAGATGAACAGCTCAAGTTGCGCCTTCCCAAATGGACAAATATATCATGCCAAACGTAGAGTGACCTGCCATACTCCAGGCATTGTTTATTTAGCAATTTGCCAATGTGGCGGGTTTTATATTGGTAAGACCAAGCATCCCTTCTTCAAACATGATCATATAAAACCCATTCTCAAAAACAAAATGGAGACGGCCATCAGCCGCCATGTTGGTCTCTTTCATGGTTTTGATAAAAAAAAAATATTTATGGCTTTGGAACACGTCCCACTCCATGCTAGAGGAAGTGTTGACAGAACTTTATTGCAACTTGAGGCTCGATGGATCTATAATTTAAAAGCGACTGTTTTTCCAGGCTTTAATGAAACTCTTAGTTTTAAGCACTTTCTATGATCTCTGCATATTCTGGTTTTGTTTTTCCCTCTTCTTTTGTATATTTTTTGTTCCCACTTCCTTCCCTTCACCTTTTTTCCACCGCCCCCCTTCCCCCTATGATGTATATATTTTTCTCTTTTGATTCTTTCTTATATGGTTTTGTTAGGTATTATGACTATTATACTGTATTATAAACATGTTTGATGCTGTATTCTAAATCTATTGTTATTATAAGTGTGTTTTAACTAAGCGGTCTCTGATAACATTGTATATGAGCACCTTATATATGGATATAATTATTGAAATAGGATTGATTTGTTTGAGGTTTATCTGTTGCTCTTCCACTTTGACGGAACCAGTCTTTGTATGGTTAACTGTTTCCGTCTTTGTGATTCATGGGGTGCTACCAATTGGGGGCATCTGAGATGGGGGGCACCCTACAGGTGATTGGGCAGGACCACACTGCTGGGCATACATTTGCACCCATACGGACGCCCAGGGCACTCTTGTGATTTCCACCCCAATTGTCACCCGATTTGTGTCCCTGCTCATCCCGGTTTCTTCCCTTGGGATGACCACCTACACAGGGACTATCTAGCCACTGCATACTGCGCTGGCTTTTTCCATCGTCCTTCTTGCTGCCTAGGAACACCTCTAGCCGCTCCCCCCACCTTTTTTCCATCTAGCGCTGCTGAGTCACGCCTCACAGCCCTCTCACCGCGTGGCCTTCTGGTCATTATAGTTTTGGCTGTCTCCGGGGATCGGTCGCATGCACACCAACACCCACACGTTTTCACTAGACTGGTGACGTCAGACGCCAGCTGAGTGGTGATTGCTCAAAAGCCCGTGGCTCAGGCATGCAGACATGCCAGAGCCTTGGGGGCATCAAAGGTTGGTTTTGCGGGCTTCTGTGCCCACTTTTGATGTCTGTCAAGCTCTATTCATCTGTTATTTTATGCCTCTTAAGCTCCATTTACTTAGATGATCCCCGTCATACATCTAGTTACAGTATGTCCCCTTAAAGGGATTGTAAAGGTTTGTTTTTTATTTTCTAAATAGGTTCCTTTAAGCTAGTGTATTGTTGGTTCACTTACATTTTCCTTCAATTTCTCTTTTTTCTTAGTCTGAATTTCTCACTTCATGTTCAGTAAGCTGTTCTGGCCGACTATCACCGCTCTGATGATGGGGGCAAGCTTACCGAGTAGAAACAGGAAGTGAGAAATTCAGACAAAGAAAAAAAACATTTAGAAGGGAAATCGAAGGAAAAGGTAAGTGAACCAACAATGCACTAGCTTAAAAGGAACCTATTTAGAAAAAAAAAAAAAAACAACTTTTACAACCCCTTTAAGTGCATCTGCTAATTAAATTTCCTTATTATATAATTTTACTGCAATTTCCCCCCTCTCTTGGTTTAATTGTGATTAATTTGTTTTATTATATTGTGGCATTTTGCCTACATTTCCCCAAACACTAGGATGTGTTAATGCACACCCTCTATATATAATTTATATTCCTATATTACTGACCTTTTAAAAAATAATATGTTATTATAGGTAATATGTTAACACCCACTTCCCTTATTTTGCTTATGTATTCCTCTATTTTCTTTCTCGTCATGGGATTAGGAATTATGTTATTCCTTATCATTCTCTGCCCTGTTTCAGAGCATCTTTTTGAATAGGCTTTCCTTGGACTCTTGTCTTGCTGTTTGGATTTATATAAAGCCTTTCCTCTAGGATACCTTGTGTATTTGTTTTAACAGGTGCCCCCGTGCGTTATCTACTTTAAGCAAGGATTATGACAGATCTCCTTTCAAAGCTTGCATTTTTTGATAAAAGTACAATGATAAATTATATTAGCAGCCCCTTTTTTCTATGGTTGCTTATTGATAATATTATAATACTTGATATAGGTGTACGAATAACTTATGCCGATTGAAATCTTGGTATATATTTTTTTTCTTGGCTAGGTCCTTTGAGCACTCACTGTGGGTATTCGGTTGCTCGGGATCCCAACAGTCAGGATATTTAGGGAAACACAGAACCCAATGATGACTTCACTAGGTCTAAAATTTTGTATGCAATCAAAACAGATTTTACGTAAAGGTTTTCAAAGCATGTTGATGGAGGAGGGAACATAAGCAGATTAAAAACTTCAGATCTAATCTAGTGTAACTAATTATTTTCCAATGTCATCAATGTTTTCCAGTTTCCATCTTTATCATTAAAAAAAAGAAAAATCCATATTTTTATAGCTGTCATTTCAAAAGCAATTTACAAACAAGAGAACAAAAATGCTGTTGTGCTGTGACAACACATCAGTAACAAGAAAACTGCGCTCAGAGGTATAAAATCCAACTGGGTCACAATTGTAATAAAATGTATTCTGCTAAAGTATCAGTGCAACTAAAGTAAGGTAACCTGTACAGAGTACATGGGTAGTGGAATGTCTCAAAGAAGAGAGGTATCTGTGCCTGCAGTATCCTATCCTAGTCATAGTTAACAAGGCATGAACATTTGGCACAGACATAAGTGCTTCAAAAGAGCTAGAACAGTTACTTTGTCCTGCTTCAACTTGTAAGTACAATAGTGACTACTGTAATTATGTATTGTATGTTAAGCCTTAACATGAAACTGAGCAAACAGCCTCTCTGCAAGGGTTGCTCTACTTCATTTACCAAAAACATTTAATGGATCGTCAAACATGGAGGAAAATTTTGTGTCCTGCTTTGTTTCCGATGTTGGAGTGGACTTGGCTTTTGGTTTGCTTTTCTTCGTGCTGGAGGCTGAGGTTGAAAATATATCATCTGCATGAGAAGAAATATAGAATGAATAACTTGCGTTGTTAACCGCTTGAGGACCAGCGCACATACATTTACGTTGACAGAATGGCACAGACAGGCATAAGGGCATACAGGTACATCCCCCTTTAAGATGCCGAAGTGCTCGCGACCCTGCCGCGATGTCCGTGGGTCCCGCAGACTCTATCGCCGCGGGGATACCCACGATCGTCTCATCGAGAGCTAGAGCGGGGAGATGCTAGTGTAAACAAGCATCTCCCGCTCTGCCAAGTGACGACACTGATCTCCGCTCCGTGTAAATCGGAGATCAGTGTCATGCGACACAGAGCCCATTCCCCTACAGTAAGAAGCACTCCCTAGGAAACACTTAACCCCTTCACTGCCAGTGTAATTTTCACAGTAATCAGTGCATTTTTATAGCACTGATCTCTGTAAAAATGACAATGGTCCCAAAAATGTGTCAAAAGTGTGCGATGTATCTGCCATGTCATTGCAGTCACAATAAAAATTGCTGATCATGGTAATAAAAATTAATAAAAATGCCATAAAACTATCCCCTACAGTGGGGCAAAAAAGTATTTAGTCAGCCACCAATTGTGCAAGTTCTCCCACTTAAAAAGATGAAAGAGGCCTGTAATTGCCACCATAGGTATACCTCAACTATGAGAGACAAAATGTGAAAACAAATACAGACAATCACATTGGCCTATATTCACGTAGGGCGGCTTTACGTTGTGTGGGCGTAGCGTATCTTATTTACGCTACGCCACCGCAACTTAGAGAGGCAAGTGCTGTATTCACAAAAGCACTTACGTCCTAAGTTACGGCGGCGTAGCGTAAATGGGCCGGCGTAAGCGCGCGTATTTCAAAGTAGGCAGGTCGTGGGCGTGTTGTATTTAAATGAGGCTTGACCCCATGTAGATGCATGGCTGAACGAACGGCGCATGCTCAGTATCACGTCGTATTTATGCCCAAAGATACGCCGGCTCAATGCCTGTGACGTGAACGTAACCTACACACAGCCCCATTCACGTACGACTTACGTAAACAACGTAAAAGATACGCTTGTCCCGACGTCCATACCTTGCATGGGCTGCGCCACCTAGAGACCAGCTTTAACTTTACGCCGGCGTATGTCTTACGTAAACGGCGTAACTAATTGCGACGGGCGTACGTACGTTCGTGAATCGGCGTATCTTGCTCATTTACATATTCGACACGGAAATCAACGGAAGCGCCACCTAGCGGCCAGCGTAAATATGCACCCCAAGATACGACGGCGTAGGAGACTTACGCCGGTCGTATCTTGGCCAAATCTATGCGTAACTGATTCTATGAATCAGGCGCATAGATACGACGGCGGCCATTCGGACTTACGACGGCGTATCTGGAGATACGCCGTCGTAAGTCTTTAAGAATCTGGGCCATTGTCCGATTTGGAAAGAATTTATTTGCAAATTATGGTGGAAAATTAGTATTTTGACACCTACAAGCAAGATTTCTGTCTCTCACAGACCTGCATCTTCTTCTTTAAGAGGCTCCTCTGTCCTCCACTCATTACTTGTATTTGAACTTATCAGTATAAACCTGTCCACGACCTCAAACAGTCACACTCCAAACTCCACTATGGCTTCACGCAAGATCTCACCCCGTGGGGTCAAAATAATCACAAGAACGGTGAGCAAAAATCCCAGAATCACACAGGAGGACCTAGTGAATGACCTGCAGAGAGCTGGGACCAATGTAACAAAGGTTACCATCAGTAACACACTACGCTGCCAGGGACTCAGATCCTACAGTGCCAGACGTGTCCCCCCCCCCCTGCTTAAGCCAATACATGTCCGGGCCCGTCTGAGGTTTGCTAGAGAGCATTTGGATGATCCAGAAGAGGATTGAGAGAATGTAATATGGTCAGATGAAACCAAAGTAGAACTGTTTGGTAGAAACACAACTTGTGTTTGGAGGAGAGAATGCCGAGTTGCAACCAAAGAACACCATACCCACTGTGAAGCATGTGGGTGGCAACATCATGCTTTGGGGCCATTTCTCTGGAAAGGGAACAGCATGATTGTTCTGTGTACATAAAAGAATGAATGAGGCCATGTATCGTCAGATTTTGAGTGCACACCTCCTCCCATCAGCAAGGGCATTAAAGATGAAACGTGGCTGGGTCTTTCAGCATGACAATGATCCCAAACACACCGCCCGGGCAACGAAGGAGTGGCTTCATAAGAAGCATTTTAAGGTCTCCAGATCTCAACCCCATAGAAAACCTTTGGAGGGAGTTGAAAATCTGTGTTGCCCAGCGACAGCCCCAAAACATCCCTGCTTTAGAGGAGATCTGCATGGAGGAATGGGCCAACATACCAGCAACAGTGTGTGTGACAATCTTGTGAAGACTTACAGAAAAAGGGATTTTTAATACAGCTTACCTGTAAAATCCTTTTCTTGGAGTACATCACGGGACACAGAGCGGCATATTCATTACTATATGGGTTATATGGAGTACCTTCAGGTGTTGACACTGGCAATCTCAAACAGGAAATGCCCCTCCCTATATAACCCCCTCCCATAGGAGGAGTACCTCAGTTTTGTAGCAAGCAGTATGCCTCCCAAAATGGTCCCCAAAAAGAGGGGTGGGAGCTCTGTGTCCCGTGATGTACTCCAAGAAAAGGATTTTACAGGTAAGCTGTATTAAAAATCCCTTTTTCTTTATCGTACATCACGGGACACAGAGCGGCATATTCATTACTATATGGGATGTCCCAAAGCAATGCTCACAATGAGGGGAGGGAGAACATCTCCAAGACAAAAGGATTTAATTTAGAGAAATACTCAAATCATAATAAATCCAACTTAGTTGAGAAAAATAATCTTAAATTTTAAATTTAACTCAAAAAAGAGGAGCCCCCGGAATCCGAGGGTCTCAAACTGCAGCCTGCAGCACTGCCTGCCCAAAGGCTGTATCAGTATTCCTTCTTACGTCCAACTGGTAGAATTTTGTAAACGTGTGGACAGAAGACCAGGTTGCCGCCTTGCAAACTTGAGCCATAGAGATCTGGTGGTGTGCTGCCCAGGAGGCGCCCATGGCCCTAGTAGAATGAGCCTTTAATGATACTGGAGGAGGCAACGCTTTCAAGCCATAGGCCTGAGTGATTAATTGCTTAATCCACCTAGAAATGGTGGACTTTGCAGCTGCCTGCCCCTTCTTGGGCCCATCCGGTAATATGAACAGCACATCTGTTTTCCGGATCTTCTTTGTAGCTTTAAGATAGGCCTTCATGGCCCTGACGATATCCAAGGTATGCAGCAACCCTTCCTTTCTGGAAGTAGGTTTAGGGAAGAAGGATGGTAATACCAAATCCTGGTTCAAATGAAAACTGGATATAACCTTCGGTAGGAAGGAAGGATGAGGGCGGAGAACGACCCTGTCCTTGTGAAAAATAAGATATGGTTCCTTACAGGATAAGGCCGCCAGTTCCGATACTCTTCTTGCGGAAACTATGGCGACCAAAAATACTAACTTCCTTGTCAGTAAAACCAAAGGAATTTCAGCCAACGGCTCAAACGGTTGTTTCTGTAAACTTGACAGAACAAGGTTTAAATCCCACGGGCAAAGCGGGGATTTAACTGGAGGTTTAATACGCAAGACCCCTTGAAGGAAGGTCTTAACCAGCGAGTGGGTGGCCAGCGGCCGCTGAAACCACACTGACAGAGCAGAAATCTGTCCTTTGATTGTGCTTAATGCCAATCCTTTATCCACTCCTAGCTGGAGAAAACTTAAAACTCTATCAATGGTGAATTTGCGAGAAAGCCATCGCTTGGACTCACACCAGCCTACATAGGCCTTCCAGACCCTGTAATAAATCACCCTAGAGACCGGTTTCCTGGCTCTGATTAGGGTAGAGATTACTTTCTGAGACAGACCTCTACCCCTGAGAATCAGGGATTCAGCTTCCAGGCCGTCAAATTTAGATGCCGTAAGGCAGGGTGGAGGATCGGACCTTGCGATAGCAGGTCTGGCCGTAGAGGAAGAGTCCAAGGGTCTCCCACTACCATCCTTAAGATTAGTGAGTACCATGCCCTTCTGGGCCATGCTGGAGCTACCAGGATGACTGGTATGTGCTCCACCCGGATCCTGCGCAGCAGGCGGGGTAGTAACTGGAGCGGGGGAAACGCATAAAGAAGTTTGAACTGATGCCAAGGGCAAACCAACGCATCGGTTCCGCAGGCCATCGGATCCCTTGAGCGGGACATGAACCTGTCTAGCTTCTTGTTGAGTCTCGATGCCATGATATCCACGTCCGGCACTCCCCATCTTTGGCAGAGTGCTTGAAAGGTTTGTGGATGCAGAGACCATTCCCCCGGCAATAGAGTCTGGCGGCTTAAGAAGTCCGCCTGAAAGTTGTCCACTCCTGGAATGAATATTGCCGATATGCAGGGCACATGAGCCTCTGCCCATAGGAGAATCAAGCTCACCTCTCTCTGAGCGGCTTGACTCCTGGTTCCCCCTTGGTGATTTATGTATGCCACGGCCGTGGCATTGTCTGATTGAATTCTCACCGGGAACCCCTGCAATTTTGACGTCCAAGCCCTGAGGGCTAGTCGAGCAGCTCTGAGCTCCAAGATGTTGATGGGCAACTGCTTCTCTGGCGTTGCCCAAGTACCTTGGCGAGTGCAACCATCCAAAATTGCTCCCCAGCCCGTCAGGCTGGCGTCTGTGGTCACTATCTTCCAAGCCACTGGGCTGAAAGACTTCCCCTTCAGTAGATTCTGAGGGTCTAACCACCAACACAGACTTTGTCGGACTCTTGATGAGAGCGGCAACGGGATATCCAAGGCCTGTGGCCTTCTGCTCCATGCTGAAAGGATGGTTGCCTGCAGGATGCGAGTGTGGCTCTGGGCGTATGGTACCGCCTCGAATGTGGCCACCATCTTGCCTAGTAACCTCATACATAGGCGAATAGTCGGTTCCTTCTTGCTTAGAACCAGTAGGATTAATTCCTTGATGGCTTTGACCTTCCTCAGAGGTAGAAACACTCTTTGTTGTTCTGTGTCTAATCTCATGCCGAGATATTCCAACTGCCTTGTGGGCAGGAAAGCTGACTTTTCTCGACTTAGGACCCAGCCGAACCTCTCGAGGTATTGGACCGTGAGGGCCACTGCTCGCTCCAAGCCAGGAGACGAGTGATCTATGACTAGGAGGTCGTCCAGGTATGCTAGGATCGTGACCCCTTGGATCCTTAGTTTGGCTAGGATTGGAGCTAGGACCTTCGTGAACACCCGGGGGGCCGTAGCCAACCCGAAGGGAAGCGCCACGAATTGGAAGTGACGCGAAGCCACCATGAAGCGTAGATATTTTTGATGTGGCTGATAAATTGGAAGATGAAGGTAGGCATCCTTTATGTCTATGGACGCCATGAAGTCGTCCTTTTGGAGTGTGGTAGCTGCTGACCGCACGGATTCCATCCGAAATGAGTGGATCTTTAGGTATGTATTTACCATCTTTAGGTCCAAAATTGGCCTGACATCTCCATTGGACTTCGGGATGATGAATAGGTTGGAGTAGAAACCTAGCCCCTGTTCCAGGACTGGTACCTCTACTATTACTTCCTGGGAAAGTAGATGATTTAATGCCAACATTAATGCGGCTCCTTTCTCCGGATCGTTTGGAATCCTCGACTCCTGGAAATGAAGAGGAGGAAACCTTAGGAAATCTAATTTGTAGCCCGTGGCCACGGAAGACCGTACCCACTCGTCGGGAATGCTGGCTTCCCAAACCTCTGAAAAGAGTCGCAGCCTTCCCCCCACCTTCGTGGGTGGGGGCGCCCCTTCATAAGGTCGGCTTGGGGGCTGGTTTTGCTGGTTTTCGAACCCACTGCTTTCTGCCTCTAGCAGCCTGTCCTTGTGATTTGCTGTTGAAGCCGAAGTTTGCTTTCGCAGGAGGCCGTCGATACTGCTTGGCATTAGAGGGCCCCTGCCCAGGGGAATACTGTCGTTTAAACGCAGGCCCCTGAAACTTCCTCTTAGTTGGCAAGAGAGTACTTTTGCCATTTGAAATGGTTTGAATGTATTTATCTAGGTCCTCTCCGAAGAGTCGTCCTCCATGGAAGGGGAACCCTACCAGGAGCTTCTTGCATGGGGGCTCGGCCTCCCAGCTTTTTAACCATAAGAGTCTTCTCATATGGATAAGGGATAACGATAAACGTGACGCTTGCTGGATAGAATCCTTAATTGCGTCTACTGTAAAACATATGGCCCTAGGGACATCCGAAAATTCTTCTGCCTGCTGGGCAGGAATAAGTTTAAGCATCTGCTTAACTTGATCCGATAATGCTTGAGCAACCCCAATCGCAGCCACAGCTGGCTGTACTACTGCCCCAGCAGTAGTGAAGGAGTTCTTAAGTAGTGCTTCCAAGCGTTTATCAACTGGATCCTTGAATACCTGTATGTTTTCTACAGGGCATGTTAATGATTTGTTAATACATGAGATGGCTGCGTCCACTGCCGGAGTAGCCCATTTCTTGGAAAATTTATCTTCCATAGGATATAGGGCAGAGAATCTTTTAGGTGGTAAGAAGATTTTATTTGGCTTGTTCCAATCTTGGAACAAAACTCCCTCTAGTAGAGGGTGGATCGGATACTGCATTGCTTTGAGGCGCCCTCAGTGAGCCCAAAGCTGAAACCGTAGATACCTGGAGATCTGGTACAGGCAAGTTGAATGCATTATGGACCAAGTCCGTTAAGGCTTGAATCCACCAGCTCTCCCCTTGGGAGACTGCTCCAGACTCCTCTGTATCCGGATCCTCGATCCCTGAACCTGCTTGGTCCTTGTCCAAGAGGTCGTCCAATTCCCCTGAGGAAAGGACCTCCTCTTCTGAGGGTCCGCGCTCGGGCGACGGAGATCTATTCCGCTTACTGCCCCGCATAGCTGCGGCTATCATTTTTCCCATGCTTTTCTGCATCTCTTTTAAAGAGGTGAGTAATACCTCCTCCGTGACCATCTTAGGGTTGGACTGACCCGCGCCAGCTCCAGCCCCAGATCCCGATGGCCCCAAGGCTCCCTGTGGGGAAAGCAGCGGCATAGCTTTGTCCGAGACCTCAGACTCTCTGGGGGAATCCCCCTGCCCAGGGGAGTCCCATCCAGGTACTAACCAGGCCCGACCCTGCTTAGCCTCCGAGATCAGACGAGATTGGGTGCTTTCAGGGTGATGTGGCCGTAGGCAAGCCTACAGCACCTGGTATTCCCAGGCGGTCTAGCTAGCCTATTGGTACCTGGGACTATAAATAGTTAAATGCCCAAACACCTGTTTGGGGGATAAAAAATGCTTCCTCTCCCCTAGATGACACTTTTTTTTTTTTTTTTTTTCTTTTTTTTTTTTTCAAAAAAAAAAATCTTTCTTTTTCTTTTTTTTTTTTTTTTTTCAATCTAGGAAAGAAAAAACATTCTGTCCCCCCGAGTAGTATTGCAAGAAAAACTATGAGATGGAAAAGAAACAGCCTATTCCTAGGCTAGAAAACAGTTTTCTGAAGACTGCAATATTCTTTCTGGCCACTGTGTGTCCTCGGCGCCCCGTGCTGCCGTTCTGGTCTTTCCTCCCTAGTTCCAAAGTATTGAATGGAACAAACAAGGAAGGGCCGCCCCTTCCTTAAGCCACTGACCCGCCCTTCCCCCCCCCAGCAATCTCAAACAGGAAATGCCCCTCCCGACAGGGGGGGGGTTGGGGGGAAGGGACCTCTCAGCTCCAGCAAACTGCAGCCTGCAGCCTGGAACCACGAGGAGGCCAGCGTTTTGCCTGCTTTGCAGGCTCTGAGGAGGAAGACTGAATGGAGCATCGCCTGGAGGCTTGCAGGTAAGCATAGCTCTCTGACACACACATATACTTTTATATCACACAGGCCCCACTCAATGCTTTTCCAACACTACAAGGGAGGTCACATCTTATGGGGAATAATACATATAGAGCCATCCTATCTTTATGATATGTGACTAGTTTGCCAGATGCAGTGCATAACTTTAGGCATGTCCCCTGTGACCCCCCAGAAAAAACCTGCTAAGAACCAAGTTCCGCAAGTTTTCCCCTCACTTACCTGCTCCATGCCGCAGGACTTTGCCAAGCAAGAGGCCCAATCTTCCCCCATCTCGGTGGGGATGTCTAGACCTTCAGGCCCTGGGTTCCTATGAAGGATCCACTGTCCTGGGCCCATATAGCACTCTGGCAACAGAAACATTAGGCACCCAAAGGTTTCTAAGTTCTGGGCCCAGGGTCCAGCTCTCTAAAAAGAAAAGCATTATGGGCTATACCCCAAGGGTTTGGGGTCCGGTTACTGACCACTTTAGCGCTGAGGCTTTTTTGGACAGAACCGGTTAGCTCACCTAATCCCAAGGATGCGGAGGCAAGCTAAACCATGACTAACACCTAAGACACTGGCGTAAAAACTGAGGTACTCCTCCTATGGGAGGGGGTTATATAGGGAGGGGCATTTCCTGTTTGAGATTGCCAGTGTCAACACCTGAAGGTACTCCATATAACCCATATAGTAATGAATATGCCGCTCTGTGTCCCGTGATGTACGATAAAGAAAACGTTTGACCTCTGTCATTGCCAACAAAGGATATATAACAATGTATTGAGATAAACTTTTGATATTGACCAAATACTTATTTTCCACCATAATTTGAAAATAAATTCTTTCCAAATCAGACAATGTGATACAGCTTTACCTTTAAAATCCTTTTCTTGGAAATGCATCACGGACACAGAGCCTTAATTACTTAATGGGTTATGTAGTCACCACAGGTGATTGGACACTGGCAAACCCAATTAAATTGAGTTCCTCCCCTATATAACCCCTCCCAAATGGAGAGTACCTCAGTTTTGTAGCAAAGCAATAAGTGTTCCACGTTAAACTCCGAAGAGGGTTGGGGGCTCTGTATCCCGTGATGTATTCCCAAGAAAAGGATTTTTACAGGTAAGCTGTATTTAAACACCATCTGCTCTAGTCGAGTGCGCTTTCACCTGAAAAGGAGGAATCTTCTTTTCTAAACCATAGGCCTGAATAATGACTTGTCGAATCCACCTTGCAATGGTGGATTTTGACGCTGCCTGGCCCTTCTTTGGGCCTTGCGGCAAAATGAACAGACAAATCGGTCTTCCTCATTTGAGCCGTAGCTTGCAGATAAACCCTTACAGCTCTTACAACATCTAGAGAGTGTAGACTCTCTTCCTCCGCAGACTGCGGAATTGGAAAAAAAGATGGTAGGACAATACCTTGGTTCAGATGAAAACCTGAAACCACCTTAGGTAAGAAATTTAGGTGAGGCCGTAGCACCACCACCCTGTCTTCATGAATAATCATATACGGTTCTTTACACGAAAGAGCCACCAATTCCGATACCCTTCTAGCCGAGGATATGGCTACAAGAAAAAACAGTTTGTGTCAACAGATTTAGAGAAACCTGGTTTAAAAAGGTTCAAAAGGTAGCTTCTGTAAAACAGACAACACCAAATTTAAATCCCATGGGCACACAGGAGACTTAAATCGGCGGATTTAACCGCTGTGCACCCTGAACAAAGGCCCTAACTAGACAAAGCCGAGATTTGGCCCTTGATAGTGCTCAAGGCCAACCTCATATTTAAGTCCAATTGAAGAAAGGCAAGAATCCTATTAATGGCAAACTTCCTAGGATGCCACTTTCTGGGTTCACACCAGAAAACATGCCTTCCAGATTCTGTAGTAGATAAGCCTGGAGGCCGGCTTCTTAGCATTAACCAGGGTGGATAGGACGGGCCCTGAGAGCCCACATTTCCTCAGAATGTGGGTCTCAACAGCAAACCTGTTAAGTTTAGACTTTGTAAGGCAGGATGGAATATTGGACCCTGCGATAGTAGGTCTGGGCAAAATGGAAGAATCCAAGGTCTTCCTACTGCCATCCTTACGACTTCTGCGTACCAGGGTCTCCTGGGCCAAGCCCGGGCGACCAAAATCAGACTTTCCTTCCTTCTTGACTATTTGAGGGAATCGTGGGAGGAGCGGTACAGAAGAAAACGCATAAATCAGGGAATACCGATCCCATGAGATTGTCAGGGCATCTGAGCCTTGAGCATAGGGATCTCTTGACACAAAACTGTCCAGTTTTGCGTTGAACCTGGAAGCCAACAGGGCCACATCTGGGGTTCCCCATTTTTGACATATGATTTGAAACATGTCAGGGTGTAGAGACCATTCTTCTCTACTCAGTTGCTGGTGGCTTAAAAAATCCGCCTGCCAATTTTCTACCCCTGGAATGAAGACCGCAGATAGGCGAGGAATATGCCTTTCTGCCCAGGCCAAGATGCGATTCACCTCTTTTTGGGCATCCAGACTTCTGGTGCCTCTTTGGTAATTGATATAGGATACGGCCGTAGCATTGTCGGACTGAACCAGAACAGGCCAGCCTTGCAGTCTGCAAGACCAAACTTTAAGGGCCAAATTAATTGCTCAAATCTCCAGAATGTTGATGGGTAGGAGCTTTTCGGCCCCCGGACCACTTCCCCTGGGCAGATGCTTGTTTTAGCACTGCCCCCCGGCCCAGAAGGCTGGCATCTGTGGTCACCACTTTCCAGGTAACTGGAGTGAAGGATTTCCCTTCTGACAGATTTTGGGGGAGCAACCACCTATTAAGGCTCTGTCGAACCCCTGGAGATAAGATCATAGGAAGATCCAGGGCCTGAACATCTTTGTTCCAAGCTGACAGAATTCTGCCCTGTAACAGTCTTGAGTGAAACCGGGCGTAAGGGACAGCCTCGAATGAGGCTACCATCTTTCCCAACAATCTCACGCATAGACTGATGGAAGGCCTTTTTGCCTTTACCACTCGGACCAAGTCTCCTATGGCTTTTGCCTTTGGCTTGGGAAGGAATACCTTGCTTAGGGACGTGTTTATAATCATGCCCAAGTACTCTAGCCTTTTTTGAGGCTGCAGGGAAGATTTCTCCACATTGAGGACCCAGCCTAGGTACTCTAAATATTCCACTGTGCTGTGTACATTGTGGCCCAAGCGTGCAGTGGACTGATCTATGATCAACAGATCGTCCAGGTAGGCTGTTATCGCTATGCCTTGTGCCCTTAGTCTTGCCAGGGCCGGGGCCAGTATTTTTGTGAACACTCAAGGTGCTGTAGCCAGCCCGAAAGGAAGGGCCACAAACTAAAAGTGACGCTGATCCACCGCAAACCTTAGAAATCTTTGGTGAGCGTGAAATATGGGTACATGCAGATATGCATCTCTGATGTCTATTGATGCCAGGAATTCTCCTCTCTAAAGGGTGGAAACAACTGAATGAACAGACTCCATGCGGAAGGAGCGAATGTTCAGAAACTGATTCAGACTCTTTAGATCTAGGATAGGTCTGGCATCCCGTTTGGTTTTGGAATCGTAAACAGGTTTGAATAGAATCCTGACCCCTGAGGCTAACTCCAAGATTACCCCTTGGGACAACAGATTTTTGGCAATTCTTGATCTCAGAAACCGGGGTGGCGGAAGTTCTCTGAATTCTAGCTTGTAGCCTGAGGACACTGTGGCGATGACCCACTTGTCCTGAACCTCGTTCCGCCAAGAGTTTGCAAAATGCAGCAGTCTTTCCCCCCACTCGGCCGAGTGGGGGCATCCCTTCATAGGGAAGCTTTGGGGGGTCCGTTTAGACTTTGAACCCCAAGTTCTTTTCTGCCCTTGGGCTTGGCTCTGGGCTTTACCCCTAGTGTTAGACTGGGGCGGCCGTCAATACTGCCTGGAGACTGAGTTTCCAGGGACTGGAGAAAGAGTATAAATGAGGGACGCTTACTCTTCCTTTTAACCGGCAATAGAGTAGACTTGCCTCCGGTAATCTTTTGGATGTATCTATCCAGGTCATCTCCAAACAGGCGTTCTCCCCCAAAGGGGGAACGCTGCCAAGTACTTCTTGCAGGAAGCCTCGGCCTCCCAATGTTTTAACCAAAGGGACCTGCGCATATGTACCTGCAGGAGATTCAAGCGAGATGCTTGTGGAACAGAGTCCATAATCGCATCAATCGCAAAGCACAAGGCCTTAGGAAGGTCTTCATAAACCTCAATCTCCTCTGTAGGGAGGAGGTTAATCATCTGCTTAATTTGTTCCTTGAGGAACTGACATACACCAATGGCAGTAAGTGCAGGTTGTACTAAAGCCCCAGCCATGGCAGAGGAGGCTTTTAACAGGGACTCCAGCTTTTTATCAGTTGATCCTTGAAACCCTGTGCGTTGTTTAAAGGACAGGTCAGGTTTTTGTTTGCACAAGAAATAACTGCATCAATAGCAGGTACCCCCATTTCTTGGTGAAACCTTCCTCCATAGGTTAACTACAGTGGACAAATCTCACCTAATGTCCAATTCAGACTCTGAACATTCTAAGTCTGGCACTTTCCCTGGGTTTCCTTTCTAAGACAGACAACATCCCAAGCTATACATACCCATATCATCATCAAATATGGACTTGGCCTCCACTTTCTTTTTTGATTTCTTCTCCTTCGGTTTGTGTGTGAGATCAGCAAAAATATCTGAATTATCAAACAGATTTGCTTCAGATGCAGTTTTCTTCTCGTTTGGCTTCTTCACTGGCTTAATGGCTTCTGCTGCAAATATATCATCCTTAAAAATATTAAAAACAAAGGACAGATGTAATAAATATTAGAGAAGTTATAATAAATATTTTAGCTGCTATATTCTAACCCCTTGTCTACCAAGGTATGTTTATAAAGGTCTTGGGGCTAAAACAAGCTTCAAAACCTTTTTTCCCTCTTTAACCACTATAAATGGTCAACTCTGAACCAATAACCTGTAAAGGCTTTTAAAAGCATAGCCTATGGACAATTTTGGGTACCATAATTTTTCATGTTTTTTTAAGGCTTGGCATCTATTCACTCGTGACAACCCCATGTTTTATCTATAAAATGGGTTTTAAAATTGTGTTTGTTGAGTATTTTAGAGTACTTTTTTCTGAGAACAGCATTTGACAAAAAAAATGCAAATAACGTGAAAAAGAAAAGAAAAGGTTACTTCGACCATATTATTCTACAGGGACTTTGCCATCAGAACATGATGATAGGGGGTTTTAAGTATTATTCCAGCAAAAACAAAAATGCTGATTTTTACATGTGCGAAAAATGTAAAATTGCCCCAGTAGAAAAGTGGTTAAGGAAAACCTTATAGTCCTAAAACTCAACCTCAACTGGATGAGTCAAAGGCTGGTATATTATAATTCTGAATAAAACACCACATACCTCAAATATATCTGCCGTAGCCTTAATGTTTTTGGGTGGAACAGGCTGAACTTCGACTTTTTTCTCTGGTTTTTGGGCTCCAAAGAGATCGGCAGGATCATCATCTAGCAGAGATGTGGGTTTAAAAGTCTTCTTGTGTTTTTCCTTGACTGATTTAAAGAGGTCGTCATCACTACCATCACCATCAAAGACAGAAGATGAAGGTTTATTAACCTCTTCCCTAGGCTGGCTCAAAGCTTCATTCACAGGAAGGTTTTCTTTCTGCCTGGAAGTAACCGGGTCAGGTAATGAGCTACTGCCAAAGAGATCTGAACCAAAGAAATCTTTAACATCAGGGGTGAGAGGATTTACAGGAGCTTTTGGTTTTGTTCTGGACTGAACATCATTCTCAGAGAATGACAGCTTCATACCGGGAATAGGCCCCTCTTTATCCAGTTGCCAGTTTGACCGAGCAAGTGTTGCTTCAGATAATGTATCTTGTGTGGGAGATATTGCTGATGAATCGCTAACATCTCCACCGGAATCTTGGGATGCATGTTTTCGGCCCATTCTTGTAGGAGGTCTCCGCTTTCCAGAAACCTTGGCACGAGACTGAGGAAGACAAAAATCAGCAAATGAGTTCAGAATAAAAAAGGACAAAACAGATTATATAGAAAATTGAAGCGAATACCAAGTACAATAAAATCTGATTATTTAAAGCTGATTTTCATACAAAACAAGCAAAGCGTTTAACCCCTTAACGGCGATATACATCGCCAGAATGGCACGGCTGGGCACAAGCACGTACCTGTACGTCCTCTAAGTGCCCAGCCGTGGCCCGGTCTGAAGCTCCGTGACCGCAGGACCCATTCGCCGCTGGTGTCTTGCGATCGGTCACCAGAGCTGAAGAACGGGGAGAGGTGTGTGTAAACACAGCTTCCCCGTTCTTCATTGTGGCAAGGTCAGTGATCGTCTGTTCCCTGATATAGGAAAAGACGATCACTGATGTCACACGTCCAGCCCCGCCCCCTACAATTAGGAACACATATGGAGGTCACATTTAACCCCTACAGTGCCCCCCTAGTGGTTAACCCCTGAACTGCAATTGTCATTTTCACAGTAATCGGTGCATTTTTATAGCACTTTTCGCTGTGAAAATGACAATGGTCCCAAAAATGTGTCAAAATTGTCCGATGTGTTCGCCATGTCGCAGTCACGAAAAAAAAAAAAAAAAAGCTGATCGCCGCCATTAGTCGCAAAAAATGATTAAGAATGCAATAAAACTATCCCCCATTTTGTAAACGCTATAAATTTTGCGCAAACCAATCGATAAACGCTTATTTACCAAAAAATAGGTAGAATACGTATCGGCCTAAACTGAGGAAAACATTTTTTTTATATATATATATTTTTGGGGGATATTTATTATAGCAAAAAGTTAAATTTTTTGTTTATAGCGCAAAAAATTAAAAACCGCAGAGGTGATCAAATACCACCAAAAGAAAACTCTATTTGAGGGGGAAAAAAAAGGACGCCAATTTTGTTTGGGAGCCACGTCGCACGATACGGGCTAGGGTTGTATGCCGTTCCTGTTATGTTTTTTTCTCTGCTTTTGTTGTTTGTATATAAAAGAAATAAAAAAATGGTTTGATCAAAAAAAATAAAAATAAACGCCTCGTCACGTGACTGCAAAGCCCTTGCCCTAGTTTGGCAGGGCGGCTGTTGTGTGTCCCCACTGCCTCCTAGTATGATCATTTCTGGAGGATAAAAAGGAGCTGCAGCACATTGCCGACATTGGTGCTGATGGTCATGTTGGGTGGGGTGGGAACAGGGGCATGGCCAATCAGAGCTGTGCTGAAATGAATACAAAGATATGGTTTAAGGAAGTACCTTTGAGCCGACACTTTCGGCTGTACAGGCACACCATTATCGGTAAAGCTCAGGAGATTGCCTAAATTAGAAACAGCAGTCTAAGCTAGACAATCAGAAACTGAGATAATGAATATAACATTTTAATTTTTAGCTGCAATTCCACTTTAAAGCGGTTGTATGCCCTAGAAAAAAAATAAGGCAAAAAGGCATAATGAGCTACTATGCAGTGCATACTAGCTCATTATGAAATACTTACCTTAGAACGAAACTCCCGCCGGTCATCGCTAAGGGAGCTGACATTGCATGCTGACAATGTCTCCACAATTCTTCCGGGTTTGAGGCTCCGGCGCTGTGAGTGGCCGGAGATGCAATGACGTCACTCCCGAAGGGGAGTCCTTTTTCCGGCAGCATCTGCTAGACCTTCAGAGCGCATTCGCAGCTGACGTCAGCAGCTGCATGCAAGGTGAATCTCGTACAGGTTTAGGAGATATTAATGTTACCTACAGGTAAGCTTCATTATAGGCTTACCTGTAGGTAAAAAATGTGCAAGCGGGGTATACAACCGTTTTAATTTCTGAAACAACTTTGGCACGTGTTTTAAATCTGTAAACGTATCTTTGCAACTACTTCATATATCCAGCTAAAACTTAACCTGGTTTTGTTCCGGACGAATTGGGCTTTAATTTTTTTGGTAAATGTTAACGATATATCCCGATTTTTTTTCTTTTTTATAAGCAAAGAAAATCTGTCCCCGGTAAAATAAATAAAAAAATATAAAAAGTAATAACACATATGTGTATGTTATTTGTACCTGTAATTAAGGCCAGAAACCATAGTGCACATTTTGCTTGGTTTCATCTTACCTAATACACAGATCAAATCCTGACCTTGCTATTTCATCAGATTATAGGACGATATAGATAAGTAAATATCTATCTATATCCATTTATTTTCTTGTAAATTTACTGATCACTGCGACAGCTAATCACAGCGATCATGTGAGCGAGACCCGGTTTTCCCCACTCCCAATTATAAGTACTAGACCTGGAGCAGTCAGTGACAGCTGGGAGCATGGGGCCAGATTCACATAGAATTACGTTGCTCCTGGGCAGCGTAACGTATGTGATTTACGTTACACCGCCGCAGGTTTACAGCGTAAGTGCCTGATTCTCAGAACTCTTACCTGTAAACTTGCGGCGGTGTATCGTAAATGCACTCGGTGCAAGCCCGCCCAATTCAAATGGGGCGGGCACCATTTAAATTAGGCGCGTTCCCGCGCCGAACGTACTGCGCATGCTCCGTCAGGTAAATTACCCGACGTGCATTGCGCTAAATGACGTCGCACGGACGTCATTTGTTTTGACGTTAACGTAAATGGCGTCCAGCGCCATTCACGGACTTACACAAACGACGTTGTTTTTTAAATTTCGACGCGGGAACGACGGCCATAATTAACATGGCTTAGGACACCTATGAGGTAGTGCTAATTTTACGCGGCGTAACTCGACGGAAACGACGTACAGTTAGATCGACGGGCAGCTCGGACGTTCGGGGATCGCCGCAAGTATTCATTTGCATATTCTACGCCGACCGGAATGGCCTTGCCATCTAGCGGCCGGCCTAGAATTGCATCCTTAAGATCCAACAGTGTAATTCAATTACACCTGTCGGATCTTAGGGCTAGCTATGCATAACTGATTCTATGAATCAGTCGCATAGTTAGGACGGCCCTAACACAGAGATACGACGGCGTATCAGGAGATACGCCGTCGTATCTCTTTTGTGAATCTGGTCCATGCTGTGCAGCGAACTCCTAAGGAGCACAATACACTATTTTACCAAAAGTATCAGGATGCCTGTCTTTGACCAGTATCTTTATTGTAACAAAAATAACAATTTACAAATAAAATATATGCATAGGAAATGTCAAATATGCATTGGCGATCTTGCCAAAGGTTATCTCTTAAACAGACATCTCGTATATATTATACTACATGCTGAGAAACGCAAGTACACATATAACAAATAATAATAATAATAATGCTAATCATGGTACATTGTTGACATATGACCTCATCACTCAGTTTCCCCTAGATAGCAAAAATGCTGGCAAAGGGCAGTTTTTAGGTACAAAAAGAAGGCTCGTCATGCCAAGGGTTTTCTGTAGCTTGTAACCACCTATCCCAAATTTTATTATATTTTGATGGACATCCTCTATGCTTGTATATACGTTTTTTTATATTGTAAACTATTATTCACTTCTGCTACACATGTGTTGAACTCGAGTGAATTAGTTCTCATCCATTGCCTTGTCTGTCCGCACAGTGAAAAAAAAAAAAAAAAAAAAAAAAGTGTTTTGTTTTAGTAAATTTGTTCATTTCTGTCTCTAGGTATATCCCCAGCAGGCAAGGTTTGGGGTGCAGTGTAAGAGGGGAGCCCATTGTGTCGTGCAAGAATTGCCCCACTTGTGTCCTGTAGCTTTTCACCCAGGACAGCTCCAGATTAAGCGGTAAAATGAACCAGTTTCCTGGTTACACATCAGACAAAGCAGTTTGGTCTCGTTTGTACCTGGATATTTTAATAGGGGCGAGATATGAATGGTGGAGTATAAAGAACTGTGTAAGGCTGTTTAGAAAGTTTGGCGAAACCAATTTGCATGCGTCAAGGGCATCACTCCATTCCTCATCCTCTGTCCATCTGGACTTCAACGCGTATGCCGATGTGGAAGCCGTTGCCAGTAGCAACATACTATAGAAGACAGAAATTTGTTTCTTAAGGTCAGAGCTTCTGATCACCTCCGGATTCAGGATTGTCAAATTGGGGGATACCAGTCAGAAACTGTGTTCTAAAGGCGTGCCGGATTTGTAGGTATTTGAAGAGCATGCAATTAGCTATTTCGAACTCGTACCAAAGTCTGTACAAAAGTTATCTTTCGCCATCATGAGTTAGGTGGGACAAGTAAAAAATTCCCCTGGTGCTCCATATCGGAGTCTGGGATTGATTTAAATTCAGGGAAGATTTATGCCTCATGGGACTTGTAGTTCTGCAACAGCTGGAGGTCTGCTAATTGCATATGTCCGATATAGACTATAACATGACTACAGATTACAACAAGAGTAACTTGCCTACAGATGGCTGAGTTGTGGGCAGTGACAGTGGAGTTCAGAACTCCCCTGTCATTGCCGATGCTCGCTAACCTGCACATACATACAGTATATTATACAAGTTAGTCACTTATGTTATTGATAACAAGCATACAGGGATGTTGCAAGTGAGGAGCTGAACTCAATAAAATCAGTGATGTTCAGGAGTCCAGTAGTCTAATAAAGGGGTTAAGTGTGCCCTAAGGGAGTGATTATTACTGTAGGGGGGCGTGGCTGAACGTGTGACGATACTGATCGTCGTTCCCTATAACAGGGAACAGACGATCAGTGACAAGCCACAAAGAAGAACGGGGAAGGTTTGTTTACACTCACCTCTCCCCGTTTTTCAGTTCCTGTGACCCGATCGCAGGACACCAGCGCCGATCGGGTCTGAGTCCCGCGGGTGTGGTCACGGAGATTTGGACCGGGTCCCGAGTGCGCTGCGTGACCCACGGCTGGGCACTTAAAGGGCAACGTAACTGTACCGACGTATATCGGCATTAGGCGGTCCACAAGTGGTTAAACACCTTAATGTTATTTAAAATCGCTGGATTTGGTGATCTTATGTTTGCCAGCTGACAACTGTCCAGGGAAATAATCACTTAGGCAGGCAAGAGGAGGCCGATATAATTCTAATAAGCCAACGTAGGCGTCCTCTTCCCTGCTCAATCTTCAACTCTCCATGAAAAAAAAAAAAAAATCTGTTTACGATCCACAAAAATTTTTGAACTTTGAGACCATGAAATGGCAAATTCCATTATGTGTGGGAGACCATATTCATATTTACTGGCAAAAGGCAAAAAAAGAGAAATAACTTATTACCTTGTTAGCACTATGAAGGGTGTCCACCTGTGCAGGGGTCTCAAAGGTTACTCCTTCCACACTTTTTCTGCTAACATCCAAACTTTGACTGCTCTCCGCAACAGGTAAACCTGAAATATCTGTCTCTGGAACAGTATGCTTCGGGCCAGACTGTTTAGGAACTGCACCTGGTAACAATGCTGCTGGGTTGATGTGCAAATTTGCCTGTAAATAAATGAGAAGTGGATTAACTGATGCCTACTTTATTTATTAATGCTTGCCAGCTTAATGCATAAATACTGTATGGTAGATTTTGCAGGACCTGTAGCTGAAGCCAAACGGAATTAGAAAAAGAGCATTAAGAAAGGTATAAGATACATGCACTACCCAAAGTAAATCCAATCCAGCTGCAAGTATTACCAGTGAGAGAGAAAAAAAAAGAAGCAAGAAATTTCTTAAAGTTTTTAGAGCTTTTCATTCTTTCTCAACGAAAAATTTTGGTGCAAAAGAAATTAGGAGAGAACAGTAAATGTAAAACTCCATAGTTACTTGTAGTTTCCCAATCCGAGTGGAGGGACTTTTAGATTTAACTGGTGGTGGCACTGCGGGTTTCTGTACAAAATGAAAGCACATTAAAACAGCTGCACATTTGAAATGCATCATTCATCTGTGACAATATGTTTCTGTGTTCTTACCAGAAAGAACCAAGTCTGTAAGTACACCTGTTAGAAGTACAGCTTCTACTATTGCTGGCCTCTTTCTGAAAAGGCTAGTTACCGGACTGCTTTAACCACTTGACGACTGCGCACTGAAGCTTTACTGCTACAGTGTGGGCTGGCTGCGCAGAATCATGTAGACGCAATTCTGATCTTCCAGGTAGGGGGGTACCGCCTGTGCTGCGATTAGTCAGTTAGTATCAGACTGCCCGCCATTCTATCGCAGTCCTACTATAGATCGCTGATGTTACTTGTATAAATAAAAATTTGAGTAATATATATATATGCTGTCAAGCGATTAAAATTTCTAATCGCGATTAATGTCATAGTTAACTCACGATTAATCGCGCGATTAAGGAGGTTCACCCTTTAAAACATTTTTTTTTTGTTTTCTTATTTATTTATTTATTATAATATTAAATTGTGTTTTTTTATTTTTTTACATTTTGATCACTTTTATTGCTGTCACAAGGAATGTAAACATCCCTTGTGACAGCAATAGGTGGTGACAGGTACTCTTTATGGAGGGATCGGGGTCTAAAAGACCTCCGAGCCCTCCTTTGCACTTCAAAGTATTCAGATCGCCGAAAACGGCGATTCTGAATACTGTGTACTTTTTTAAATCCAGCGCCATTAGCAGCCGAGAAACCCGGAAGTGACGTCATGACGCCGCTTCCGTGGTTTTAATGCGGAGACTGAATCAAAGCCGTTTACGGCTTAGTGTCAGTCTCCGCCTGAACACAGAACGCGGCGGATGGAGGATCGGGTCTCCCGGTGGGACGGGAGGCCCGGTCAGAGCAGCGAAAGGCGGCGGGAGGGGGGGGGGGGAATGTCCCCTCCCGCATAACAACCGAGCGGCTTTTAGTTTGGATAGCCGATCGCCCGCTCTAGCTGCAGGCATCATCCCGGTATAACCCCCGAACGCCGAGGACGCATATATGCGTCCCGTCGGCGTGAAAGGGTTAAGAGGTACGTGCTGACAAAAAAAAAATGTTTTAAAGGGTGAACCTCGTTAATCGCGCGATAAAAAAATTGACGGCGTTAAAATGGGTTTGTGTTAACGCCGTTAATAACGCGTTTAACTGACAGCACTAATACACACACATATATATATACACATACATATACACACACATACACACACACACACACACATATATATATATATATTAATGAAGACATTTTGTTTTTAAAATGTTTTTATTGGGTATGTTTTATAGCAGAATGTAATGGATGTTATTTTTTTTCAAAATAATTTGTCTTTTTGCGCAAAAAAATTTAATAAAAAACAGTGGTGGTTATCAAATACCACTAAAAGAAAGCTTTTTTTTCCTGGGAAAAAAATGTATCTATAATTAATTTTGTATACAGCGTGCATGACCGTGCAATTGTCAGTTAAAGTAACGCAGTACCGTATAGCAAAAGTTGGCCTGGTCATAATAGAGTACATAACACTTTCATTACAGCTGTATGTTAAAGTAAAATGGAGTTGACTTGAAAACTTTGTAAGGTAACAGAAGTGCAGGTTAAGTCAAGATTAAGCTCCCATCATTCAACGGAGAAATGCTAGCAACTCAGTTGGCAGGTAGTTTGACAACCAAATAACAGCCGCCATGCTTCAAATTTGATTTGGACATTAAGACCCCTTTCACACCAAGCCACGTTATCGGTAAAGCGCAGACGTTCGGCTGCTATCGGGGATCTTTTAACCACCGCTAGCGGGCGAAGAAAGGGTTTAATGCGCCCGTGTCGCTTTGCAGATGCTTCGGCATTGGTGCCCATTCATTTCAATGGGCAGGGGTGGTGTATGAGCAGTGTATACACCACTCCAAAGATGCTGCTTGCAGGACTTTTTTTTTAAACGTCCTGCCAGCGCAGTGTGAAAGCACTCGGTCTTTCACATTGGGGTTGCAGAAGAGACGTTTTCAGGCGCTATTTTTAGCCCTTTAGCACCTGAAAAATGCCTTAGTGTGAAAGGGGTCTTGACCTAATGAGTTTACCAAACCTTTCCTCACATACCACCACTTTTGCACATTGTTGTGTGGATATATAGTAAGAAAAAACTAGCCCCTTTTTCCAAGCATCATTCTGTAACACCGCTTAAACTATACAAGCTAGAAGAAATGGTGCACAGGTTTAAGAATTACCATAGAGGTCGATTCAGTGATGCTACTACATTTGTTATCAAAACATTAAGTCCTGTATATAAGGTCTCCATTATGTGAAAGAACTGTGTGTACACCATGGGGGAGATTTACTAAAACGTAGGCATTTAGAATCCAGTTCAGCTGTACCTGGTAGCCGATTGTTTTTGCTGCAGAAGTGCACCAAATTTTTGCACACTCCAGTATTAGTAAATTTACCCCAACTATTTCCAACTCTCCCAAATGATATGTAATAAAGCTGTACAAACCTCTCCACCTTCTGCCTTTACAATCGTCTCCTTCTTTATTATGTTCAAACTGCTGGGTTCTTTGGATGAATCCAAACTGTCTTTTTTAATTACCGTTTTCTTTTCTTTCTACAAATGCAAAAGTAAAAGTAAGCAGAATTCAACCTTTTGGTTATTTGAATAGAAACCTGCCCTACTTTTTAGTTTTAATGTACACAGGACATTTTACAACCTCTTCTAAACTTCAGATAGTAATCAACGTTTTTTTCCCCCCAAAAGTTCAAAAATTAATAACGCCTGTAAACGAAATGCAGCTAAACGTGAGAAAATTATATATATATATATATATATATATATATATATATATATATATATATATATATATATATATATATATATATATATATATATATATATAAAATCGTATTTGCCGGTGTATAAGACGACCCCCTAATTTTACAGTTTAAGATTTTTTGCCTGTACTCACTGTATAAGACAACCCACCTTCCGAGGCTTTCGACGCTTCATATTTCGTCCTTCTGGAGCCTTAATCTTCTTGCTGGAGCCAAACACAGCGAGCGATGTATTCTATTAATGAATACAAAGCCTGCTTGGATTGGCAGAGGCTGTAACATCATCAGCCCACGTCTCTGACTCTCAAAGCCAATCCGAACTGTATGTAGCCTGCTCTGATTGGCAGAGGTTGTTACTCCAATCCGAGCAGGCTCTGTATTCATTTGAATACATCGCTCATCTGGATTGGCTAAGCGGTATATAGCCGAAGCTACATACAGTATTACCACACATCCAGCAGGCACCCGAGCAGCTGACCCGCCGTATAAGACGACCCCTGCTATCTATTCATCTATCTATACAAAATTCCTTATATATTAGTTCAAGAAACTGGAATGACTTTAAGCAACAAGTGTACTGAATCCCCCATATCACAAAGATATAATTGCTCGGACAATACGTCTAAAGAACAAGAAAAATAAAATAATAAAATCAAATATATAAAAAAAAAAAAAAAAAAAAAAAAAAAACACAACTTATAAATATCAATATAAATATAATCCTTCATATTTGTATCTGTATAGACTATTATACATAAAAAAAAAAAAAATATGCATAGACTAATACAGGAAAAGCTAGTACAAAAAAATTAAATAAAAAATAAAGTCAGAGAAATACTATTCCAAAAATAAATACAAGTCTAAGCCCTGGTTCACACTGGGTACGATTTGGAACGATTTGAGATGCGATTTGACATGTCAAATCGCATCTCAAATCGGCGGCAATTGTCGGCAATGGCACTGTCCTAATTAGTGCGACGCCGCATCTGCGATTTCAAAAAGTAGTTCCTGTACTACTTTTTGCGATTTACATTAAATTGCGGCCGAAATCGCGGCAAAATCGAGGCGAAATCGCGGTAAAATCGCGCATTTTACCGCGATTTTGAATTCGCAGCAGTGTGAACCTAGGCTAAATCTGAATTTAACTCCTTGGGTTGTAAAGTATCTAAACGGTGTATCCAACTGACCTCTCTTTTTCTCAACTCTAGTTCGGTGTTCCCTCGTCTATTGTTGGGCATAGTAGTAGAGTAGAATTGAAATAAAAATGCCATAAATCTATCCCCTATCTTGTAGGCGCTGTAAGTTTTGTGCAAACCAATCAATGTGGGCTTATTGCTTTTTTTTTTTTTTTTTTTAACCAAAAATATGTAGAACACATATTGGCCTAAACTGATGAAGAAATTCCTTTTTTTTACATTTTTTTTGGGGCTATTTATTATAGCAAAAAAGTAAAAAAGTTATTTTTTTCAAAATTGTTGCTCTTTTTTTGTTTATAGCGCAAAAAAAAAAAAAAAAACTGCAAAGCTTATCAAATACCACCAAAAGAAAGCTCTATTTGGGTGGAAAAAAGGATGTAATTTTTGTTTGGGTACAGCGTCACACGTCATCACAAATAATGGCCCAGTCATTAAGGGGGAAAATCTTCAGGGGCTGAAGTGGTTAAAAGGCAAAATTCTAATTTGTACATTTTGAAAACTTCCGTTGATACAAAAGCTAGACAGGTTTGTTCTATTTAGAGATACAAATGACACCCTATGATATATTACAGGAAGGTTTCACTTTCAACCAATTTCTCTACAGCCAGAGGAGGTGGGAAATGCACTAAAAATATCAGTATATTCTTTGTTTTTCTGCACGCTTCAGTGCCTTCCGCTACACCCAGGCAGATATAATCCAATCAAAGAACTCTAAAAACAGTAATAAACCCTAAACGGCCTGTTCCTACTAGACTGCAGCGCGGGAAAGCTGCATACCCTTGCAGCTACCCGAAACGCATTCCAATCGCACTGCCCTTGCAATCTACTGCGGGGGTCAGTGCAAAGTTAATGACACCCCAAACACAGGTTGCAAATGCAGTACAAAAGTACCATGCAGGGCCTTTCAAAAATGAGTGTATGACCTACTTTTGATGTGGTGAGATTTCAGTCTATCCAAAATGAATAGGACTGAAATCGCACTGCACAGAACTGCATGTGAATCGCTGTAACATTGCATATATAAATTTTTGGAGGGGGGGGGGCTGGAGCTCCGCTTTAATTTCCTGACTAAAGTTCAATTTTCAAGCTCCCAAAGTGTGTGGGATATTAAACATATATTGAATTTGTCTTAGGCATTAACAGCCATACACATGAAAGAACAAGTCTGAAAGGACAAGATGTTCCACTCCAAAAGAAAGCCTGGACTGTACATGGGCCAAAAAAAAACACACATGTGCTTAGTTCTACCCTCCAACAAAGCACATTCATATCTAAATGAGGTGGTCCGTCAACTCCCCCAACTCAGGCCATTTTTTATAGCAATTCATTATAGCAAAAAGTAAAAAATATTGATTTTTCAAAATTCTCGCTCTTTTTTGTTTATAGTGCAAAAATGAACAAATACCACCAAAAGAAAGCTCTATTTGTGTGTGTGTGTGTGGGGGGGTGTGTGTGGGGGGGGGGGGGGGAGGACGGAAATTTTGTTTGGGTACAACGTTGCACGACTGAACAAATCAGTTAAAGAATTTGTTTCAGAGTGGACTTTTTTTTTTTATTATATACACGGTTTTATTTGCACTACTATTTGATATGGCAAATTATGATTGTTAACATTAATTGTCGATATATAATTTCAAATGTTGTTTGATGGTTTAGACCAGGGGTCTCCAAACTGCGGCCCAAGGGCCAGATGTGGCCCTTTGCTTGCCTGAATCCGGCCCTTGGAGCACAATTCTTTCCACTGATATGAGGCACTATTCCTCCCACTGACGCCAACAATGGGGCACTATATCTTCCACAGATACCAATGATGGGATACTATCCCACCTACTAATAGTAATATCTATATCCCACCTACTAGTAATACTAATATCCCACCTACTACTAATACTACTCCTCCTATTGACCACCAACCCTGAGGCCATATTTATTCTCACCGATGCTGGGCCTGTAACATTTTCTGCCCCTGCTGGCCACAATCCGGCCCTCCTAAAGTCTGAAGGAAAATAAAGTGGCCCTTGGCATGAAACGTTTGGAGACCCCTGGTTTAGACAATTTATATACATAGTAATTATTAAGTTTGAGAACACTTGAAGCACTGGGGTATACACTTAAATCAATTGCAACTCACTAAAACGTTCAATATAAAAACCTAACTAGTATAAAAAAGCTCGGAGCCGTCATCCGATCGCGTCATTACTGACGCGATATTGGCGCTGGGCACCCTGGGGGTTGTAGGCGAATTAGGCCGGTCAGCTAATGGTGCATGCGCACGAGCGCCGATGTTGTCCGCGCACGCCCGATGACGTCAGACACACCGGGCCTTGCTGGGGAGATTAAAATGCCGGCAGACTGTCACCTTATCAGTGGTGGACACAGGACAGCCTCATTGGAGCGACGCTGCACACAGGTAGTGCCAACTGAAGTTACTTGCTCTGCATTTCTGGGTCCCTTTTGGATCCTCAATCTCCTCTTTTTTTCTATCATTTTTTGCTCTCTTCATCCCCCTTTTTTTTTTTATATCTTTCTTGGGAAATATTGTTTTCTGTTGGATTTGCACTCTGATTAACACATGTGAGATAGAGATATATATATATATATATAAAATAAAAGACGGATTCAGCAACAATGAACATTTTTATCTAGTGGTACGCTTTGGCTGTCCAGCATGCCCAATATTGATGTTTTCGTTTTTTTTCTTCTTTTCTTTTAAGGTTCCTTGAACTGACAAGTTAAATCTTTTGCTAACTGTCGGTCAGTTCAATTTTTAAACCGCAGGCCTTTTTGTCTGTCTCCGCATGTCCTTGCAAATATCTAACACAGTAAGTCCTGTTTAATTAAACTCGGTGCACCTGATTAACTAATATGATCCTATTTTGGAACTTAGCAGTGATTAGGATTATTTTGTTCCTTACATCTTGGTCTCTTTTCTCTCCCTACGATTGAGCTTTGCCCCCCCCAACAGCTTTGAGATTTGGATTAGGGGCTCTACGCTTTTTATATGGAGTCCTGGTTTGATTCCTAATTTTTGGCAGGATAGAGGTGGTTCCTATCTGGGGGCGACAGGTCAGCTTTTGTCCTCATCTAGACCAGTGTTTCTCAACTCCAGTCCTCAAGGCGCACCAACAGGTCATGTTTTCAGGATTTCCCTCAGATGAAATGGCTGTGGTAATTACTAAGGCAGTGAAACTGATTAAATCCCCTGTGCAAAATAATGGAAAGCCTGAAAACATGACCTGTTGGAGCGCCTTGAGGACTGGAGTTGAGAAACACTGATCTAGACGATAAAAATATGTTATATGTTGATGTTTATTTATATATGTATGTTTGGTTTATACTTTGTTGTTTTTTTATTCTGAAGAGCTGGCTGTCTACTCTCTGGTCATTGTGTAACCCCCGATGAAGCCATTTTTGGCGAAATATATTGGGAAATAACATCTCACTTTACTGTCAGCATATCTCAAGTTGGGACCTCCAGCAACCCAGAAAAAAAATCAATAAGTTTGTAACAAAACACATGTTTTTAAAACATCTTGTTTGTCTTGTGATTTCTATAACTCATGATATTTTAATAAATATATTAAAACGATTGCTATGTGGATACTCTATTAATTTAGCACCACTATAATCGCACCTTTTTCTATTCCTATACATTACCTTATTGGGATGAGGTGCGTTTTTTGTTTTTGTCTTTGAAACTATCTGGATCCGCTCCAGCCTTTGAACAAACATGTTATACTTACCTGCTCTGTGTAGTGGTTTTGCATAGGAGCCCCCCGATCCTCTTCTCAGGTCCCTCGTCGGTTCTACTGCCCGCTCTCTCCTGCAGAGTGCCCACACAGCAAGCAGATTACAATGGGGGTAGCTGAGCCGAGCCGCTGCTATGTGTGTCCATTCAGACACGGAGCCGTGGCTTGGCCCTGCCCTTTCTCTCCTCATTGGCTCACAGACTTTGATTGACAGCAGCGTGAGCCAATGGCACCCACTGCTGTCTCAGCAAATGTAGGGGGAGGGTTACAGATAGCCCAGGCTCTTGTGCATCATCACTGGATCGATATGGGCTCAGGTAAGTATTAGGGGTGCTTCTGCACACAGTTTTTTTTCTTAATGCAGAGAATGCATTAAGATAAAAAAAAAAAAAAAAAAAAACTTCTGCCTTTAGAACCACTTTAACATAAAATGCATATAATACATAACAAAGAAAGAAAAGTACATTTTGGATCCGATTTCAACAAAAGTAACAAGATCAAAAAAAACAAAAAAACTTACAGATTTCTTACTATTACTGGCAAAAAGGTCTACGTCTGGATCATTATCTTTTTGTAGCTCCTGACTGAAGAGAAGTTCCTCGTCTTGGAACACACGTGTACTCTTTGCCTGTGTGCTTTTCTCAGTGGAGGCCTAGCAAATAAAAGAGGCGTTATTCGATGTCATCAGTGTTTACTACAAGTGTGTTCCCACTTTAAGCAATTAAAGGATCATGCTAACATTGCATAAAACTATAGAAAATTTACAAAAAAGGAACAGATTTGGGACAAATCAAAATGGACAGTTATCAGTTAACTTATATCTGGTGCAGCTCTCTAAAGGGGTTGTAAAGGTTAATTTTTTTTTCACCTTAATGCGTTCCTCCCTTCTAGACACATTGCGCCCTGTGATTGGGATTCCTAGTTGGCCTACCGAGGAAGCCCGATCACAGGGCGCAACGCATCTAGTAGGAAGGAGCCGAGCCTGTGACGTCACGCCGGAGTCACGCCGTCTGTGGTGATCAGCTGGCAGGAGACAGTATTCTAATAAAGCGCTTTTAATTCTGTTATCTGGTAAGTGCATTTTAGTGCAGGGTTTTTAAATAAAAAAACAAAATGGAGTACACTATGTTTGTGCCTTCCTGCCTTGTACGATATGTGAGCTGAGCCTGTGAAGTGCGTCGGCAAGTGGATGGGACGGATAATCTGTGTAAACCAAGAAGGATACAAGAAGTGCACCTTGGTCAATTAATGAAGAGCTTGTTGTAAATTTCATTGAGCAGGCCCCTCACCTGGTGATGGATGTGCACTATGCATGAAAAGTGAAGACACTGGGTGTTTTTTTACCAAGTATCTTCTTTGTCACAATTTTTGGAAAAGTTGAAGTTGCATGATATAATCTTTCAAATATAAATGTTTGGGATATTGTACTGTCTTTATATATATTGCAGGGGATCAGAGGGGGTGAACAACCAGCTGAGACAGTCCAGTAAAACAAAAGTGGCTTTATTCAGAAGAAATGGCAGGCTTGTCTTGCAATACAGGTGCACGTATAAAGAAAGTTCAGTCTCTGCACCCACAGGCTGGTGTGCACAGATATTGCTGCATGCACGTTTCATGACAAGTGACATGCAGACAGGAGAAGAGAGCAGAGTTGACGACTTATCGGTATTGCTGCAGATTTCTGTATTCTCTAAAGTACGTCCAATAACAGCCAAGGAATAGAATATCAGAATGAAGTTAAATCCCCCTAAAATCAGGAATTGTATGATAACACTTGTGGCCTAAAGCTGATCTGAAGGGAATATGTGGCTATTTTTATAGTATGCTTCTCTATATACAAGCCTAAATATTTTTTACCTTAATGCATTTCTTGCATCAAGGTTAAAAATCTTTAGGCATCAGTATCCCTCCTCACCTCCCCTTACATTTACCTGAGCCCTCATTCGATCCAGCGCTGTGCCCATCTGCAGCTCTTCTCTCTCCTCACTTCCTGGTCTCACAGGTTTTGCTGAGGCGGAAAAAAAACATTGGCTCCTACTGTTGTCAATCAAAGCCAGTGATGAGGGAGCAGTCCTGCCGTCTGTGTCAATAGATGCAGACAACAATGCTTAGGAGCAAGCCTGCATTAGAGCCTCCATAGGAATTGGCTTCCTTTAGGGACACTCACCAGAGGGGAATAACCAGAAGTGCTGGTGGGCCCTCCCAGAGAAGAGGAGGTTCGTGGCTGCTCTGTGCAATTCCATTGTATAGAGCAGCAAGTATAAACTTCTGTTATTTTAAAAAAAGAAAAAAAGAGCTTTACAACCACTTTAGGTGTAAAATGCAGTTACCCTTTCAGAATCCTTCGAAGAGGCACTGGTTGACAGCTGATCTTCCATATCCTCATCATACTCTTCGTCCTCTTCTCCAAAGAGACTTAGAACATTAGTGCTCTTAGGCTTTGGCTGAGTTGGTGGTGTATCTGCAAACAAATCATCTGACTCTTTCACAGAAACAGATTTTACCTAGGTGCATAAATCAAAAAAGAACTTAAAGACATAATAGCACTTAAAATGGAAATTTTTAAAAAAAAAATATGAACATTTTTTAAAGCTGCATTCCTTTTAAGAAAATAGATAAAAAACAAAAACAAACTGTAAAATGTTGTGTTGAAAAAGCTTATTAGATTATATGGAGATAAATACATTAAAAGTATTTTACTTGGTTTTAACATGACTTGAAACCATCTTACCGCATTATTCTTTTGCGCTGCAGGTGGCACTGTATCCTCAAAAGCTGGAACGGGAGCCTTAGAGTCTGGGTTTTTATGTACGTCATCAAACAAGGATACCTTCTCTGCATCTACTTTCACAGTAGTCTTTGATTGTTCCTTATATAAGACAATAGAGGAAAAAGATCACAAAACACAAGTTATGCATATCCACTTAAGTTTTATTTAGCTGAATTTTAATGCATTAAGGGTAACTATAGTGGGTTTTATAAATTTTCTCTGTGATGGTCAGGGCTAAAATAAATAAATAAATAAATAAATAAATAAATAAATAAATAGGACAAAAAAATAAAATAAAATATGGGCATGGAAATCCATATCACCGATAACAATTAGCTTGTATATGCTCTTTATGACCCCTTTCACACTGAGCCGCCCGTAGCGTCGGCGGTAAAAATAGCAGCGTTTTATCGCCGACGCTATGGGTGGATTTGCGTCGCATTTTGGCTGCTATCGGGGCTGGTGTTATCCCCCGCTCGCGGCCGAGAAAGGGTTAAAACCTCCCGCAGTGCATTGCAGGCGGTATAGCCGCGCTGTCCCATTGATTTCAATGGGGGGCAGCGGAGGAAGAGCGGTATACACACCGCTCCAAAGATGCGGCTAGCAGGACTTTTTTTAACCATCCTGCTAGCGCAACACTCCAGTGTGAAAGCCCTCGGGTTTTCACACTGGAGACAATGGAGCAGCTTTTTAAGGGAGGATTGCCATCTTTAACACTATAGCGCCTGCAATACGCCCTCAGTGTGAATGGGGTCTATATTGTGGGTTTTATCAAAGTCCAAGAATATACCAGTAAGATAATCGGCTATTTAAATTGCTAATAGAGTAACTGTATGAACAAATTTGAGCCAGTAAATGTTGTAACCTCTACTGGGGGCATGGATTGATGTCAAGGTTTCAAGCAAGAAGGAATATGTTGGTGCTACATAGGCAAATACAACAATAACCAACATCATCTTATAAATGCCATTAACAGTTATACTTAGAGTTAGGGTTGTCCCGATACCACTTTTTTAGGACCGAGTACCGATACTTTTTTTCCCCAAGTAGTCGCCGATACCGAATACCGATACTTTTTTTTAAATGCGTCCCCAAATGCAGCCATATCCCCCCACAAATGCAGCCATATCCCCCCACAAATGCAGCCATGTCCCCCCACATCCAGCCATGTCCCCCCACATTCAGCCATGTCCCCCCACATCCAGCCATGTCCCCCCACATCCAGCCATGTCCCCCCACATCCAGCAATGTCCCCCCACATCCAGCAATGTCCCCCCACATCCAGCAAGGTCTCACGTATCCATTATCCGTATTCTATTTTGGTATCGGGGGTATTTGCGGGAGTACGAGTACTCCCGCAAATACTCGGAATCGGTCCCGATACCGATACTAGTATCGGGACAACCCTACTTAGAGTGGTAATAAATTTAAAGGATCACTAACAACTTGAATTTCCTTGAAAATTATATAAACAAACCTTGAGCCAGACATAAAAAACAGGCATAGCAGCAGTCACTATAACCCTTTATGGAATGGATAGTACCGATAAATAACTAGGCAACTGCCGCTTAAATAATTCAGACCTTATTGTATGTTACATCTATTCATACATAACATACAAGGTCTGCATTAGTTAGGAGTGGTTGTCTAGTCGCGTATCAACTTACTTTAAACTTCTGCCTCATTATATATATATATATATATATACATACATATATATATACACATATACACACATATACACACACACATACACATACACACACACACACACCATCATCAATGTGGATTGTAGTCCACGTTACCGCTAAAACAATTTAAGTCCCCCCCCCTTCAAAAAGCTTCTATGCAAAAAGTTATAAAGGGCAGTGGAGCGAATATAGTTACGTGGTGATGGCCGTAAATAAGTAAAATCTAAAGACTTCCAGGAGGCAGAGATCGGACTTTTCATTGTTTTAAAATCTAAAACAACTCTGTAGGGAAATACATTTTCTAAACAGTGTTAAGTGACGCTTAGTGTCATTTTGTGGATTAGAGGATCAATGGCCATTGGCGAGACAAAAGCATTAAAATCCATGGAGACCAAGTTAATAAAAACAGGTTAATAAAACTTTGTTTTGCTAATTTGCTTCTAGGTATTTCTATGTAGTCTTTGATTGGCCATTGAATTCATTGTTCTAAGCAAAGTGATGTCAGGGCTTTTAGGTTAGCAAGGCATTGGATCTCTCAGTGTAAGTCAGTAACTAGTAGGGTCATCCTGCATCAATACATCTTTTCTGTTGTTCTCACAGCACTTCCCAAGTCATGTCATTGCCTGTAGGGAAAAAATACAGTTCCCTTTATCCCTGCTGCCTGTCACTTACCAAAGTCTGGCCTGTGGATTTTGTAGAGCTCCCTGCTGATGAAAATAAAGGCTCTTCACTGTTTTCGTCTTCCTCAAACAACAGAGAAACCCGCTGATGCTTCTTCTGGCTAGAACATATATATATATATATATTATGTTATTTTGCACCACACAGCTTTACCTCCAAACAGCAGAAGTTTCTTTTTTTTTCTAACAAAAGAGTGCAAAAGCAGCAAGAGGTTTTTAGAAAATATTTGCATGGTAACAAGAGAGCTATATTCACCTCCTATACTGTTGTCAGGATATCCCAACTTGGCCAAACACTGTACAATCTGATCATATTACACACCTGTTGCTAAATTGAAGCAGATTGTACAAAAACCTGCTGACTACCTATGTTGTTTTTTCGGTAAATTAAGAACATTTTTTTTTTCACAAGATTGAATATACTGTATACAGCTCTACATTGTCAAACAACTGGAGATTATTATTAGTATAATACAGGATGTATATAGTGCCAACAGATTGCGCAGTGCAATACAATGTTAGGGCATACAATACAGTTACAATTTAATACAGGAGGAATCGGAGGGCCCTGCTCGTTGGAGCTTACAATCTAAGAGGGAGGGTCAAGTGATACAAAATGTAATAACTGTGGGGAATGAGCCTATTAAGAAAATAAAAGTGGAACCGGAAGTGATGTCACCGGTATCTGATTGGACCAAGGCTGGAATCTTGTCAATCAGGGCTGCAGCCAATATAAGGAGCGCATAGCCTTCACCACTGCAGGCCTGATTAACAAGATTCCAGCCCTGCCTTGGTCCAATCAGATGCTGGTGACATCACTTCCTGTTCCACGGTCCATGCTCGTCAGTGTGGAGCTTTCTGGTTCCTTGCTCCTGGAGAAAACACTGGGATCCATTCCAGCCAGCTGCCCAATCCCTTCCAGCTATCCAGAACAGTGACAAGACCTGCAGAGCCATGTGGAATGCCAGGACTGCACTTTACTTTGATGAGCATGCATCTTTTATCATCTTGTAAGTGTTTTTAATCTTATCCTATTAAAGTCATCATTTTAATACTACACTCAGGTCAGCGGCGGCCCCCCCGTTCTTACCTTACATGTCTTGCAGAGTTCTGGACACACACACACACACACACACTGAAGGATGGCTGCCTTCCATTTTAACCCTTAATACCCCTTTCTTTTCCAACCACCCAACCTATGTATACATCACCATAAAGCTAATATAGCCACAGGCTATACCCCTAAGGATTACTCCATTTGGAGCGCCATATACACTGACTATACTGCTAAGGGAGTGAATAAGAAGTGCCCATTACCGAAGTGGTTAAAGGACCTATAAGGCTCCTAATTTGGTATATGGTCTCTTAAATACTCATTAAAATTTTCCGAATAGTGGTCTTATTGACTGGATATTAAAGTTGTACTGATTCAACAGCAGCCTATATGGTTTCAATGTAATGAGTAGATCAATGGGTGGGAAGGAGAGGATGTTAGCTAATTTCAACTTACTACTGTTAACCATCTGTCAGGTAAAGAGAGTGATCAAATTTATTTTATGCTCTAATAAACTTTACACACAGTAATAAAATTACACACAGTAATTTATGGTGACAGCTGCAGATAAGGAAACCTTATGCAATCACCATGATTGGGTGTCATGACTGGGAACCATGCAGATTCTAGTCCGTTAAGTGGGCTTAGCGTCGTCTGACACAGAAGGTGTGTGATTCAATTGAGTAAAAAATAAAAACATTTATTGCTTTAATGTTTTCATAGAATCGGGCATCATGACTGAGAATGTTAATGTACAGATTACTCTTGGCTCCTCTGCTCTTCTGAGTGCCCCCCCCCCCCCATAGCAAGCCGACTGCTATGGGGGCATTCATGTGGGCTTGATCCTGCAGCCGGCTCTGTATGTCCATTGACACACACAGTGCATGACTCACCCCCCTGCACCCCACTTCCCCCACACAGGCTGTGATTGACAACAGCAGGAACTAATGGCTCCCCCTGCTGCTTCCATGTCCAGTGTGTAGGGAAAGAGCAGAGAGGGCCGCTACTGTCGGACACAGCTAGGCATGTACTGGCCATCGGGACTACCGGGAAATTTGGCTCAGTGGGCCGGTTTCAGTGACATCGCTAAGGGATGGCTTTTGGGGCTATAGTCCCGAATCTGGGGCCCAAAGCCCCAAGTCCCAGACCACAGCCTCTCTGCAGCCATGCGGCGGGCAGCACGGGAGAGCCAGAGAGCAGGCAGACTGCCCGCCCTCTCTCTGGTGACCATGATGTACGGAGCGGCTCTCTGGGGACCCAGATTAAGTTAGAGGGCTCTCTGGGGACCCCAAAAAAACACAACACAGTTTTATACTTACAGTGGAATGTTTTGACTTTTTTTTTGCGCAATTGCGTATAGTTTATATACTGTTTTTGTGCAAGTTTTCAAAATTAAAGTGGGCCGGTCTGAATAAAGTCCAGGGCCAATTTTTTGCCCCAGTCCAGCCCTGGGCACAGCGATGGATTAGGATTGGGCTCAGGTATAACATACGTTATATATTCTCAATCACAACACTCATACTTAAAAATTACCTGTCTTTTGTAATACCAAATAGATCGTCTTTCTCAAACAAGCTGGATGTTTTTTCCTCCTTTTTTGGCTTTGGTGGAACCGATAAGTCCGTTTTGTTCTTCTCAACGGGTTTAGTGTCATTAGGGACTTTTATTGGCTCCTGTACAGTGGATAAACAGACAAAAGTTTATTTTATGATTTTTACTGTTATTTTGTACTCTTGGGTAGATCACATATTCACATTTGTTATTGTGCGCTATTGACTTTATGACTACTGGCTATAAACTCAATGACAAATTGTTATAGCAAATCTTAATTTTTGTACCACAGACATATACATTCTATCTATGCAGATACTGTACTGCTCAGGTCACAGTATGTTATAAAAAATAAAAAATATAACAATAATTATAATAATAATAATAATGATAATGATATTATTATTATTATTATTATTATTATTATTAAGTGCAGGAACTCAACAACGACCCCGTTCAGATTTCACAAACAGTAGAAGGGTCTTAAAAGGGCATTAAATATCAGGATTGCATTACATACAGAGTACAAAGTTCAGGGGGGTTACACACAGAGTGCAGAGCTGTCACTTGTAAACACAGAAACCAGACTTGAGCAGGCACCAAAGGATCTGAGCCAGAGGTGGCGGAACAGAGTTCCCTCAAGTTCCCCCTGAAAAAAAAGCCTTGTGTGTGTGTATATATATATATATATATATATATATATATATATATGTGTGTATGTATGTATGTATATATGTGTGTGTGTGTGTGTGTGTATATACACACACATATACACATTATATATATATATATATATATATATATATATATATATACACACACACACACATATATATATACATATATATATACACACACACACATATATATACATATATATATACATACATACATACATACATACATACACACAGGACGGTCTACGTTCCAAAAAGGGGCAATTTGAGGATATTTGTTCTGTCCTGGAATTTTCAGGCCTCAAGAAATTAGGGTGTCCGTACATCAGGATTGATTTTTTTTTTTTTTTTGATTAGCACAATTGTCAAAGTGCAACAGCACTGAAAGCTGAAAAGCAGACTGGGAAGAAAGATGGTTAAAGTGCCCAGTATTTAAATAGTTAAAGTGGATGTAAACCCTCTCTCTATACCCAGTGAAATGAACAGCCTCAGATGATACACAGGGATGAAACAAATCTCCCTAAGTTTAACATGTATATTATCTGTGGTCTTTTAGCTTTCTAGACTCTTTAGAACAGGGATCCTCAAACTACGGCCCTCCAGCTGTTGCAGAACTACACATCCCATGAGGCATTGTAAAAAACTGACATTTAGACATGGCTAGGCATGATGGGAATTGTAGTTCCTGAACAACTGGAGGGCTGTAGTTTGAAGACCCATGCTTTAGAAAGTGCACATTGTGTAAGAAATTTGACTTCCTCATCCAGCAGTAGGGAGTGTTATCTTGGTATACACTGCATGACAGCTGATTGGAGGAAAGACACCCCCCCTCCACACAAGCAGAAGAATGAAGATTCTTGCAGAGCTGTGCCGTGACAAGACAAGCTCTCTGCTAATCTATTTATAGCACCCACCCGACACAAATCTCAGGTGGATTTTATCACCCGTCTCATAGAACTTGTCAGTTATCATGCTGATAACAGAAGAACGAAACAGCAGAAAGACACGGGACATAGTGCTTTGGAACGAGATAAGTAAACACTACAGATATATGTGCCAAGGTCAAATTTCATGATTCGGGTTTACATCAACTTTAAACAGTGAGCAATTATCAGTGACAGAGGTCAGCCCAATACTGTCTTTTAGAAAAAAATAAAATAAAAAAAAGGGGTCAATAGCTCCAAAGCAGTAGTTTACCAACCCTTGTTTTCAAGATGCATGAATATTTAATGGGAATCTTTCTTCAAGATGTAGACGTAGAAGTGAATGTGATCATTTTAAAAAGGTAGATATTTTTATTTTATATGTTAACTTTAATTTTAGATTTCATCTAAAGCCTAAAGCTTTTTAAGCTTTCATTGGACTAGGAAATAATTAAAACTCGTGAGGTTTATGGCGTGCCATCCCCGTCCCATTGGGGAGATTTGCCTTTACAGGAAACAAGAGGAAATCCCTTCTTAGTTCTTACTGAAACGTGTCACCATAAAAAATTTCCCTTTTCTTCCAATGAGTAAAATTTGGGATTTTTTCTTACTTAGTCGCAGTAACAATGTTTCTCTGGACAGAGAAGGTGGATCTCACCTGCAAGGATATAGAACCCAAAAATAACCCTTTCATAACTAAAGGGCTTAATCATAGGAGGAACCTTTATGATGAAGGCCATTGGGTGAAAGATGTCAGAAGAGTGTTCCTGGGGGTGGGCCCCATGTAGTGAAAGCTTGTCGACCGATTATAGTTTTGCCCGAGAACACATAATCCATGAGAGCACAGTTGTGGGTCCTGAGCATGGCAACGTTACTTATTGTGTGCAGTGGCATTGCGATGGAGTGTAGAGTTATCTCATCTCATTACCCTCACTGCAATTGTTATCTTAGTTTGCCCTCACTTCCCGTAAGAGAAGGGGGAGCTATTGGGACTTTAAATGAAATGCGTTTTTAAGCAAAAGTAAGTATATACGTACTTTTGCTTAAAAACGCATTTCATTTAAAGTCCCAATAACTCCCCCTTCTGTTATCCAACAGGGATGGAGGCATATGTTTTTCATATGCCTCATTTAAAGTCCCAATTCCTGGTTTTCTTTGTATCACTGACCGTAAGTTGCCTTCCTCTAAATGAAACCATGCATTTTCATTTTCCAATTTATAACACCCATTCATGTATATGCAGTGCGACACATAGTATTGACCATCCAGGGGACACATGTCTACCAATGTTTTTATGTAATGATACCTGCAAGTACAATTAGAACTCTGGGGTAGTTCAGGTATATATGTAAAAAAGTAAAAAGTTGGTTTGATTATTTTTTTTTTTTATATGGTTTGTCGATCTTTATATGATTTTTTTTTTTTAAGGATTAGGCATAAGGAAGCTGTATACATAAAATCAGCAGAGAGCAGAATAAGTTACTCAGCCCTGAGGAAGCTGCTGGTGGCTGTGAAACACAGACCTTTTGTGAAGCATAACTTATACCTGTACAGTTATTTTGGTACACAATATGTAGTTGCAGATGCCCGTTGTATAGTCCAATCTTTTTTGGCTTGTTGCTATACAAGGATTCAATGAAATAATGGAACAGTAACATTTAAAAAGAGTGAAAGTCACATCAAGTGAACAAAAACTACAAGGTGCCCTTTATAAATGGTCTACAGCAGTGGTTCCCAACCTCAATACTCAAGTAGCCCCACAGGTGCTTTAAATCAATGTCAATAGCTTGGTATTAATGACATCTATTTTATCTAAGGCCCCTTTCACACTGGGACGGGAGCCGCTGTGGCGGTATACTGTCGGATTTGCCGCGGGATTCGGCCGCTAGCGGTGCGGTATTAACCCCCGCTAGCGGCCGCGGGATTCGGCCCCCTGCAGAGGCGCATTGCGGGCGGTATTGCCGCGGTTACCCATTGTTTTAAATGGGAAGGAGCGGTATACATACCGCTCCAAAGATGCTGCTGACAGGAGATTTTTTTCTCTCCTGCCAGCGCATCGCCTCAGTGTAAAAACCCTCCGGCTTTCACATTGAGGTTGCTGGGCAGGAGTTTTTCAGGCGGTATAGCAGCGCTATTTTTAGCGCTGTACCGCCTGAAGAACTCCTCAGTGCGAAAGGGGTCTAAGAGAAAATCCAAAAACAGTTTTGGGATCTCTGTTTTTGTTATTAGCTCCATGTGTCTTTGTTAGAGGCGATTGCTGCATTGCCCTTGGAAAGCCAGCGGGTGCCCTTCCCATCATTACAGGCAACATAAAGAATTGCTACAGGCCTCATTAGGAACACATTAAAAAAAAAAAAACACACACCCGAACACAATAAGTTTTATTTTAGTATTCCATTAAGACCTAAAAATAATCATGTATTCACCATATGATATGATACAAATACATTATAATGCCACAAAAAAAAATTACCTCTTCAACACTGGTGAACAAAGTGGACTTCTGGGTTTTTGAGGCTGTGGGTAATACAGGCTGCTGAGTTGGTTTAGTAGTGGCTGGCATTGGCTTACTTTCTGGTGCAGCACCAAACAAATCCTGAAACATTCCAGTTATCAAAATGTATTGCAATAAACCATTATCATAATTGTAATTTTTTTTTTTAATTCTTGAATTACCAGAATTTTTTGCATTTGCAATTGTATCATATAGGTAAATACAATATATTTTGCATTAGCAGCAACACAAACAAATCTTTCTCTGACCATTTAAAGGCAGTGGTTCTCAACCTTTCTAGTGCTGTGACCCCTTGATAAAATTTCCCAAGTTGTAGGGACCCCTAACAGTAAAAAAATTTGTAGCGTGGGTTGTCAACACCCAAGGCAAAACAAGTAATTTGCCCCCCTAACCCTTATATTTGTGGAGTATTAAAACCCCTTATGGTACATTTTAGTATGTACCACTCTTTGTTCTCCTTTCTTTCCCTTTTTATCTCTCCATCCTAATTTCTTCTTTTTTACCCCATCCCTCAATCTAGCCATCTTTCTTGCTCTCCCTCCCTTTTTTTTTGTTGTTCCCCCTCTTTTCCTTTCCACGTATTCTCTATATTTATTCCTTCCCTTACTCCTTGGGGGTGGGAGAGTTGGGATAAGTGGCAGTGCTGGTGGGAGAGTTGGGATGAGTGGCAGTGGGGGTGGGAGAGTTGGGATGAGTGGTAGTGCTGGTGGGAGAGTTGGGATGAGTGGTAGTGCTGGTGGGAGAGTTCTGATCAGCCAACATAGGTGCTCTTGATCAAGGTCATTTGCTGATCTGAAAACTGTAGTGGAAACTTTTAATGGGAACGATAATCACAGGTAGTGTTACTCACTATGTCTCCCACTTCACATTCTCACCAGTCAGCTGACCTAAAGTCTCTGCCCCCCCCCCAGCCATGTTGTGAACTGAATGGGCGGCTGCAAAGAGGCCGAGCAGGCAGCTGTGGGCTCCAGGGACAGCCCTGCTGGGTGGCTGCAAAAGAGGTGTGGGCTTCAGGAACAGCCCAGGATTTGGTGACCCCTGGCAAATCATCATTTGACCCCCAGGTTGAGAACCACGGATTTAAGGGTTTAGGGCTACTACATTAATTTCTCTTACACACATAATGCAGCTGCTGACTTTTAAAAGGACACTAAAGTTGGCCATACACCTATAGATTATCTGCATATTTTCTCTGGTTAGAGGGAAAAAGTGCAACAGATTTCTCCATGTACACTAAACTGTGTGAATGGAGGAATCTCCCACTTTTTCCATCTGACCATAGAAAATCTGCAGATAATCTATAGGTGTATGGCCAGCTTTACCCGTCCTGGAGCCCAGCGACGTTGGCACAGCAGCTGATCTTTTCATCAGCCGTCGTCACCATTGCCAGTAAGCGAACCCGGTAATGAAGCATTATGGCTTCATGGCTGATCTCCTACTGGCCCGGCGGCAGGGGAAGGAGAAAGGAGGGAGCCGAGCTGCTGATGCAATTCACTGCAACCCCGTCTCCGGGAAGTGGAGACATTATACCTGTCATATATATATATATATATATATATATATATATATATACACATATACATATACATATACATATACATATACACACACACACACACACACACACACACACACACACACACACACACACACACACACACACACATATATATATATATATATATATATATATATATATATATATGTATTAGGTATGACTGAATGATATTTTAAAAACATTTTTAGAAAATAAAAAGCTTACTTCATCTTCATCATCAAAGAGAGACAAGGCTTTACTGGTCTTGCTTGCAGGTGCTGCTGATGTTGCTGCTTTAGGCTTGCTGCCAGTTTGACTTGGTGAAAATAAGTCCGACTGGCAAGACAGAAATAGAGGTTAGATAGAACACTGTAAAGATAAATAGTGGCCGAACTAACAGAGGGAGATGACAGGGAAACTGAAGAGTTTCTGGATTTTCCCAATTATTACAAATATCTAGATGAAAACTCAGGCATGTATTTACTAATACAGCGAGCCCTCAAACATGACCTGTTCCACAAGGTACAGGGTTTGACAAATTTGCTTGGAATCTAGGAGCCAGCTAAAAAAAAGTTAGGAGCCAGAAAAAAACGCGCCCCGTCCCGACGAGCTCACACGCAGAAGCAAACACATATGTGAGTAGCGCCCAAATATGTAAACGGTATTCAAACCACACATGTGAGGTATCGCCACGATCGTTAGAGCTGCGCAAATACGGCATGACAGAAAGTATTGCAACGATCGTTATTTTATTCTCTAGGGTGTTAGAATAAAAAATATATATAATGTTTGGGGGTTCTAATTAGAGGGAGGGAGATGCCAGTGAAAAATTACACATTAGAACTGGTTTTACTTGTAATGCCAACGGCCACCACCAGATGGCGCCAGGTCACAGAAGGAAGCTTGGGACTTCACAAGGCCGCAAAGCCGCGGCCTCAATTACCGGCCGTCGCGGGCCTGCCGCGTGATGGCGCACAGAGGCACAGGTCACAATTGCGACCTGGCGCCCGGATTTTGTCGAGCCCTGACAAGGTACATAAAAAAACATTGCTTTTTATTTACCTGTCCAATATAAATACACCTTATAGTTAAAGCGTAACTTTAGTCTAAAAGTTAAGTCCTGATAGATCACAAATAAACACATATGTATGTAGTCCTAGGCAATCAAGTACACATGTATACAGTGTAATGCAAATAAGCACATACGGTATGTATTGCAGTTTAAAGCAACTAAGCACATATGTATGCAGTACAAATTAAAAACCAGCCAGCATGCGTTTAAGCAATATGCGTTTATGGAAGCATACAAGTATGTGCTTATGCAAATATGAGTTTAGGCTAAACACAAAAGCGCGTCTATGCAAACACACGCTTATGCAACACGTGCCCATGGAAACATGCATTTACACAATAAGCAAGCATGCGTTTATGCAACATATGTTAGCAACAAGAATATTTGTAAACGTGTCCATGCAACCAGTTTATGCAAACATGCATCTGTGCCAGCATGCGGTTACACGTATATCTATGCAACATGCATACAGATTTATGTACACACATCTATGCAAACCTACGTCTACGCAACACGCATTGACACAAACACTGTAAACATGCCTATACAAGCTTGTGTTTATTCAAGCATCTGTCTATGCTGCACCTGGGCCCATACTAGGTTTTGAAAAACTAGCCAAGTACATAGGCATCCAATGCTTCAAACAGCCTAAACCAAAGCTCCTGCAGACCAAATGCATGCCATTCTGGAGACACAACTGCTTAAAGTGCACCAATCTATGCAACATCTATGCAAAACGTGCGTTTAAGCAACAAGTTTGCTAGCGTGTATACTGCACCTTCCCATCTGCACTTGGCCCTATACTAGTTTTGCAGGATTAGCAAAGCACATATTCATCCCATGCAGCCTTTTTTTCTGCTTCAGAGCAGCCTAAAGGCTCTTTCACACGGGCGTACCGTATGTCCGCTTTTTCATCCATCCGTGTACGGATGAAAAAGGAACATACATTGGTCCCTATGAGATGTCCATCCGCTAACACCCGATCTTGCCCGGTGCCGCAATCCTCCGATTCTGCAGACGGAGGAAAACCCTATTTTTCCATCCGTCTGCAGATCGGGTGAACACAGACGGACGGTCCGTGTTCATCCGATCCCCCCATAGAGGAGAGCGGAGAAAAGACAGGGCGGCCCCTGCAGAGTGTGCGGGGACCGCCCTGTCATCCGCCGGCTCAGCGGGGATCAATGGAGCGATCCCCGCTGAGCAAGCGGAGGTTCACGGGGCAGATCATGACTGATCCGCCCCCCGTGTTGCAGGCCAAATGCACATTATTTTTAAAACACAACACCTTACAGTGCACTGACTCGTATAGGGGTGTATCGACTTACAGTTGTACAGGCCCCCCGGATTAAGCAGTAAATAATCATGACTTGTCTGGCCACACATTTCTCCCACAGTAAAAACTCACACTTCATTAGTATACATGGGCTGCTGCTATGTCTCAAGAGGGCCTGCTGAACCTGCCATCCACATGGCAAACATAGCCACCCCTCCACTTCCTGCCTATATAGAAATAGGCCATGCTGAGCAAAGCCTGTGCCCTCTAGTTGCTGGAGGAGAAACAGCAGCCCACTGTCCGCCATAAGGTCGCAGTACCGATAAAAATCGCAGATCGCCGCCATTACTAGTAAAAAAAAAAAAAAAAAAAAAAAACAAATTGCCATAAATCTATTCCCTATTTTGTAGACGCTAAAACTTTTGCGCAAACCAATTACTAAATGCTTATTGCGATTTTTTTTAAAATAAAAAATATGTGGAAGAATACGTATCGGCCTAAACTGAGGAAAAATATATATATTTTTATATATTTTTGGGGGATATTTATTACAGCAAAAAGTAAGAAATATTCAAAATTGTCGCTCTATTTTTGTTTATAGTGCAAAAAATAAAAAACAGCAGAGGTGATCAAATACCACCAAAAGAAAGCTCTATTTGTGGGGAAAAGAAAAAAAAGACGCCAATTTTGTTTGGGAGCCACGTCGCACGACCTCGCAAGTGTCAGTTAAAGCGACGCAGTGCCGAATCGCAAAAAGTGGCCCGGTCGTTGACCAGCAAAATGGTCCGGGGCTGAAGTGGTTAATAGAACTGTCCAGACTTCCAAGAGCACATGTATCACATTCAGTGACCACCACCTTACAGACACTGGCAGAAAACAAAACAAAAAAAAAACATGGAGGTACTTCCTGTGTAGGAGGGGGTTATACAGGGGATGACTTCCTGTTTAATTGATCTGCCAGTGTCCATTTACCTATAGGTGGCGTATAACCCATATAGTTATGGCTGCTGTGTGTGATGTATGATAAAGAAAGGTTCTTTAGAGGAGTTAGCATACTTTTGGGAATAGATTACTGTTTTTTATATAACAGAGGGGTCATTAAAAGAGTATTTTGTTCCTTGTGGAGCGAGTCATGTTGGGTCTGGAACTGCAAAGTGCAGTGGACTTTATGGTTCAGTACAGATAGGTGCCACACATTTTTGACTAACCACAGACTGCAGTGTTTATCTGCAAGGATGGACACATTTTTATGTTCTGCCCAGGAGACCTGCTAAATAATTGTCCTGGCTGTGTTTTTTTTTTATTTAAGAATACTGTACCTCTGAATCATCCTCATCAGAGAACAGACCCTTGGCCAGCCTTTTGTTTATAGGTTCAGGTGGTTGAGGTTTTTCTGCAGGCATCTGTATATTTTGGAACCAAACAAAGATATATTAAAATGCAATTTTGTTCACATTTGCCACCACATTCTGGGGCTTTATTTTACAGCAAGTCCCTACTAACGAATGCACGGATCATGGTGTTCTCGGAGGGGTGCCCGTCAGAACACAACAGCACAGCACGGGAGATCGTTGCACCAAACGCTTGTGTTGGTACGGCGATCAGTTTTTTTTTTTTTAATTCAGCGTGCTGGGTTGAAAACAAAAATGTGCACCATCTTTGAAAGTTTGCAATGCGAAGGTTCGTAGGTAGGGACCTTACTGTATAGCCGAAAAATAAAACACCCATGACATAAACAAATGGATGCCATTCAATTAGTGCAAAACTGAAATTAAAGACAATATAAAATCATCAGCAGCCACACCTTTTTGTCCAGGTCTGCAGCAACTTTATTTTTGGCAACTGTTCCAGGAGGCATAGAAGGGCGGTCATTAAATAAGTCATCATCCTCTGCAAATAAATCAGCCGCTGGTTTGGCTTTAGCTGAAAGGAAGAAAGTGCATGTTTAAGATGTTAAAGAGCACCTGTACTGAGCGAAAATGTAATGGTGTGGTAGTGGGTGTTCCGGAAGTCAACGATACACATGCAAGTTGGAGTATATATAATTATACACACACACACACACACACACACACACACACACACACACACACACACTCTCTCTCTCTCTCGAGTATAAGCCAAGTTTTTCAGCACATTTTTTTTGTGCTGAAAATGCCCCCCTCGGGTTATACTCGAGTCACCTTTTTGTGCCCGATGTCCCGGAATTTGGAGACCCGGTACCGGCCAGCTGTAGGTCCCCTGGACCCCATGTAGAGGAAGAGTGGGGCTACATGTGTGCCAAGTTTGGGGTCCAGGGGACCTACGGCAGGAGAGCACAGATTCTTCAAAACCGGGCATCCCTTCCAAAGACTCCCATGTTAAGCATCAGTCTAGTCATGGGCACAGTGAGGTATGCAGATGGACACCCTAGGCTTATACTCGAGTCATTAAGTTTCCCATTTTTTGTGGTAAAACTAGGTGCCTCTGCTTATACTCGAATGTATACGTTGTATGTATGTAAAAAAAAACAGAGGCCCTAGAGAATAAAATTGCGATTGTTGCAATTTTTTATGTCACATGGTATTTGCGCAGCAGCTTTTCAAAACATTTTTGGGGGAATTTTTTTTTTTTTTAATGAATTGAAAAAAAAAAAAAAAAGAAGAAAAAAAAAAAACTTTTTATACCCCAATTTTTTTGGTATAATATGAAAGATGTTACGCCCAGTAAATGGATAGCCAACATATCACGCTTTAAAATTGCTCACGCTTGTGGAATGACAAAAAACTAAGATTCTTAAAAATCTCCATAGACCCAATGCTTTAAACCAATACTCTGCTTTACTTTTGTTTCCACTCAATAGTTTACTGTTAATTTACATTAATTGTGGTAGATGTTGTGCTGTGAAAATAATGCCTTATTTGTTGCATGTTTACTGTTGGTGGCAAAGTACAAAACTTCAGAAAGCTTCTTAAATTTGCTTGCTTTGCCCATTCCTAGCTGTATTAAAGATGGCTCTTTATAGGCCTCTAAGGGGGTAACATATAACATTTTGTGTGAGGTTTTTCATAGAGATAGTTTGAAATCTTTCATCCAAATATTAAAAACTGAAAAGATATATGTGTGTAGCGCTAAAATTTGA